>NC_092063.1:22667750-22967750 GCF_039877785.1 Chaetodon trifascialis
TTCTATGCATACTTCTGTGGGTGCTGTAATCAGCGCTCAGTCATATTTAAAGGAAGTTGTAGGATAACACTTCCCATGTGATACCAGCGTCTGTGCTGTCTAATTGCTATTTAGAACAGTCATATCATACTGTGTTGCAGTTTTTTGAAAAATCTCCAGTGAGTGTGACTGCGCATAAGGAACTGAAGTGTGTTTGTGGTACCCAGCAGCGATAACTGATGTGGTATCATACTGTGGCTGGAGGTACAGTCGGTAGTTTGGCATTTTATGGCAGTTTCACAATGTTCCAAAGCTTTGCTGTCACCATTGAAACTACTGTGTCCTGTCAAGAGTAATTGATGAATAATTAACTCCACAGTTAATTTTTATAAAGGGATATTTAGATGAGCAGCCTCATTTTGTGTTAATGGAAACAACTTCCTTACTGCTGGCTGAAGTCTGTGCCTCCTGGAGCTTCCGTGACAGTGAGTTTTATGAGCCCTATTTGAAGTGAGAATGGACTCTGTGGGCTCACCACCTTGCCTTGCAGGAAAACTGTTGTGTTTCGGTGAAAATGCCAACCGCCACAGGGTGTGTATGTGTGTGTGTTGGGGGTGTTCAGGTGGGTGTGGGGGTGGTGGTGTGTCAGTGCTCTCAACCCTCAGTGGCTCAGACCCCAGTTGAGCTGAGAGCTGCAGACGATCAACAATGCACCCTGCGGTCCGTCTGCATCGAGCTGCTTCATACCTCAAATGCCTGTAATAAATAAACCAAGGAGGAGAAATGGCAATAGAGTGACAATAAAACAGATTGATAAAACAGTTTTAAGTCAGTCTGTTTGTGAAACGCCCAGACGAAAGGTGTGTTATCATAACATGTCCGTAGGATGTAATGAAAATGGCATTTAGTTGAGGGTTTTCATTCCGAGTGCCTTCAGAGTCTACATTTAAATCCAGCAGTGTTAGAGCCATGCTCTCGCCTATTGAGCTGTTGATGACTAGACTAGCCAAGTAAGCTGCTATTATATGGCAAAATACCAGTTTGAATCCACCTACAACAAGATGCTTTAACTGCTTCTGGATGGCAATTTATCTGATCAGCTCAGACCGGCATGTAGATCAAATAAAAGAGCCACTACTACAGATGTGATATGCAAGCACCAAGTAAGGCTTATCGGTGAAACATTACCACTAGGTCACATTCTCTATTATAACCAAAAGGCATGATGTGTTGAGAGGCTTGTCTCTCCATCTGCTGGCTACGGCTTGTCTCTGTCAGTCATTTCAGAATGGAGAGATCATTTTAAAATGATACCAACATTTACTGGTATAGCAACAGTCCACCTTTCAGAAAGCACCCTCATTAAATGCAGATGGGACAGGACTCCCTGAGAGTGTAGCTGCTGGTGGTGTGGAGTAAAGCCAGCAGGTGGAAAACCTCTCAGGTGAATATGCCAGGACAATCTGAAGAGCATGCTGGTGATGGGGGAAGCGGTGGGTTGCTCAGTAGCAGGTCTGAAAGTCAGGATGCCACAATGACATTTAAAGAGCAGCATCCGACAACCAATCAGCTCAAGGAATGTGGGCAGAAAGACGAGACTGGATCATGTCAGACTGTGTGAATGAGACAAACTGTGACAGGAGGTTAAAGTGGAAGTGATGGAAAAGAGTTCAGCAGTCAAGGAACAAGAGAAAAGGTGAGAAAAAAGGTTCCCTGTTGAAGCCAGAGCTTCATGTTTTATGATCAGAGGAACATCCAACATCTGTACTTAATATGGAGCCTCCTCACATCATGTAGTCTGTGTTTAACAGACAGTATCAAGCATTGCCTAGTGTCCAATCTTCAGTCAGTCAATCGATCAATCGATCAGTCAATCAAGTTTATTTGTCATCTGATAAGGTGCAATCAGAGTGAAATGTAATCCCGTCAGTTCCTTCAATAACAGGATTTCATACTCTTATGTTGTTTTGACTCCAGCATGAGTATAGGTTACATGATAGCGGATGAGCCAGTTTGTCTTGTTTTTGCTTCTTTTTCTGATGAGCCAGTGACAAAGTGTTTGCAACTCCCAATTTCTGTCTGAACAAAATAGACAGAGGACGAGATTGAAAAAAAGTGGATGAGAGCAAAAGAGAGAGATGTGGAGAGAGAGATGAAGCGGTGGAGCTTTTAAGTACCCGACATCTTTTTGATGCAGCCTCTGCTGTGAAAGGCCAAGGCAGATCAAACGGGGCAGGCAGATTGAAATAGTTTCTCTTGTAAGGGGAAGAGACATTCCTACGCTGCACAGATGTGACAGGTAACCGCAAGACGGAGGTGGCAGCCACTTTTACACACCGCCTGATTGCAAACACTCGCTTCCCAGGTTCAAAATAGGACTTGCGAGGAGCTTTTTGATTGTTGTTAGCATCCGTGTTCAGTATCTTCAAGTGAGATGATTGGCGTGTGGGTGGGTGCGGGTGTTATTTCCTATCCTGGTGTGAACAAGGATAATTCTGCCGTTGTTTTGTCAGCAATTAAAAGAATTTCAGCAACCCATTTTCCTCTGCTGCTGCAGACCATACAGCTTGTGTTTGTTGTCCCAAATGGCCAATTTCTGCCTTATGTTCTGTGCTGTCTGAACAGTTGAGGCAGCAAAATAGTGTGTGTGTGTGTGTGTGTGTGTGTGTGTGTGTGTGTGTGTGTGTGTGTGTGTGTGTGTGTGTGTGTGTGTGTGTGTGTGTTTGTAGCCGAATAAAGCGGCATTTTCTGAACTTGTCTGTGTTTCCTGTGCTTCTTCGACACGAGTCCAATCAGCACGTCCCTGTATTTCTCACACGCACAGACACGCACTCGGACATCCTCCCTTTACGCTCCTTCTCTCCTTGTGTAACGCTGTGCCAAGGTCAAAGTTAGAGTGCTTCGTTCCTGTTTTTCCATACTTGGCTTTCAGATGCAGATCTGTCTTCTGTTATCTGTAGTGGTGGTCAGACTTTGCCCAAGCCAGGGGGAGGAAATGCAAAAAGGGGGTAAAGGGGAATGCGGACAGCTTAATTTGAAGAAAAATGGCAGCTGCTGCCTTTTGCTAACAATTCTCAGGCCTTATGGCACGAGAAAGGGTTCTACCATGATACAAGCAGAAACAAACAAACAAACACACATTTTCAAATGCTGCATTGAGCTGGTTTCTGAGAGGGATAGGTTTGAACTCTTGTTCATCTGGAACTCTCCCCCAGGCGAGCCCATGTAAAGCACTTTGAGGTGAAAGTATACTCTTTTGCAGCCTCTCAGAGAGGAAACAGAATGCTTGGAAGTCAGTACTCAGAATTCACACATGCACACTGCAGGCTTATCTTCAACAACCAAGCTGATGTTTGTTGGTTTGCACCAAATGACACCAAAGGGACAAGAGAAGCCAAAGATCCAACGCCGGCGAGTCCGGCTTTCTCCACGTGGAGCACAGCGGTGCTTATGAAGTAGTTTGCATTTTTCTTTTCAAGTTAACATGGCTGACACCTTGTGTGTTAGCATAAAGAGGTACTCTAAGCATCTTACTTGACGGAGACATGTGGAGGAGAGGGAGTCAGAAAGAAGGAACACTGATAGAGAGAAAGGGATGAGGAGGAAAAATGATAAAGAGGCTGAAGAAATTGGAGGTGTGAGGAGGTTAAATGGGAACATAATGACAGATTTATATCCAACTTTTAGGTAGTTTTCAGGCAAAAGGTAAAAATATAAATTAAAACCAATAAAATGAGCTTCTCAAGCAAAAGTAGAGAAGATCAGGAAGTATTGTCGAGACGATGAAGACTCTAGCAGGCAAAGTGTTTTTGTTCTTTAGTGTACTCGGTTAGCCATACATCATGCTGTCTGAAGATGAACAAATATACGCAGCTATATATTAACCCACCATATAATCTAATGTAACAAACTCTTGTGAAATACATGGAACCCAAGGAGAAGAATATAAGGGAAGAAAGAAAAATAAACACAAGAGAAAGTACCAGTACACCAAGAGGGTAATGCCATGAAGGGAGTGAGTGAGGCAAGGCTTAAAAATATGAGAACTGGAGGAAAATGAGAGAGGAAGAAACGGAGCTGGAAGCAGTGAGGCAAAGAGAGAGTGACGGTGTTCCTGACAAGGTGACTCAGATGAGAGGACTCAGAGGAGGAGGAGGAGGAGGAGGGGATGGATGGGAACAGAGGCACTGAGGTTGAGGTTGCGCAATTTGAAATTGTGGTCTTTCTGAAAGTGATTAGGAGTTTGAAGAAATGGGGAGAGAAAGGGAAGTTAGAAAGAATAATGTGAAAGGAGACGTGGAGTGACTCACTTGATGAAACAGAGCTTTGCTGTGTTCTGCTGATTTCGATGACTCGGCTTAGACCATAGTCTATATAATCAGAATCAGTCTTAGGTCATGATTTTCCTTGTGACAGTATTTTGTTGATTCACCGTACGGCAGCAGGTGGAGTCTTTCACTGCTGCCCTGTAAGGTGCAGGATGCTCGGGGGAGAGGTTGGGTTAATAAAACCTGAAAGTGCAGTGGAGTCTCTTCCCTTGCTAATGATCTTTGGCTGAGGACATGCTCCTTAAGGTTGGCTCAGAATATCTCTAATGATTACCTATAAAATTGGTAGCGTATCCCACAGAACTTTGCCTGCATTGATCGGTTGCAGCAGTTGGGTTTGGAGCAGACGAACAGAGACAGAAAGGCTAATGTTCAAATGCACTTATGGTGTTTTCATGACTGGGGACTCAGTGATTTCCAGTGTCATAAGGACCCCGTACTGCACCTTTCTTGCTAATATGTGCAGCAGCTTGTGTAATATGCAAATCATGTGTTTTTGTTCAACAGTGGGATTTTCAGTGACTATTGGTTAAAAGAACTGTTGTTTGTTGTTGTTGAGAGAAGTTCCAAAGGAACAGTGTGAAGCATATTCTCTTCTTTAAGTGTAACTTCACTTTCATTTTCGAGTTTAGATAAAGGATTATATTTTACAATACCGAGCTCTGGCTTACTCAACTGTTTGGTTTCTCCTGCTGTGAAAAATATAACAATCCAGAGTTCAGTCATTCCCCACACTGTGGGACAAAACCAAAGCTCCCCAGGAGTCCAGTCAAAAAAAACAAAAAAGAAAGAAAAGAAAAAAATACACAGACTAGAAGAAACAAAAAACATCTGTATGATTAGTGTTTCATTGTGCTGCCAAAAGAAACAATTTGCCAGCTGGGGAAGCATATAAGGTAAACAGACAGTGCCATCGATCTTGTGTTTTAAACATTTTGAGAGGGATCCTGGCAGGTCCCACTTGGCCCTGCTGTGAGGAAACTGCGGTGAAATGACAGGGATGACAGTCAGTGGTGAGATGCTGAGTCAGTGAGCACAATGAAACTGCCCTCATCATCACACATACACACACACACACACACACACACACACACACACACACACACACACACACACACACACACACACACACACACACACACACACACAGGCTCATCTCATTTTGTTGAGTGCTTAGTCCAACACAGACCTGCACGTGTGAGGGAGGGTTGGTCTAATGTTTGTGCCAGAGGGTGTCTTTGAGAAACGGGATCAGAGAGCCATATGTGATGTGTCCTCTCATGTGTCTCTTGGCTCTCATCATGAGGAGTGCAGCTTCCAGGTTCAGCGTTTTGCTCAAGGACACCCCAGCAGTTATTTTGCATCCTTACATAATCCCATAAGCAAGCACTTAAAAAGTTTGGCATTTGATTGGTTTGGATTTTGATTCTTTAATTGATTTTGCACCGAATTGGGCAGCTCCCTGTGGAGCCGGGCTTCAGGTGCAGAGACACCAGTGCTATTAGTCCAACATCTCCACTGGACATTCATCTTGCTCTAAATTGTAAGAGGAAGAAGTACAGCGTACAAGCGTCTGACTGCTGCTTGAAGGTAACTGGCTTTTGCTCTGTTGTGACAGATGAACTTCTTGCTCGGGTTGAGAGATGAACTTTCTCTGTTCACTTTAAGCCTCCTTGAGTGAGGTTCTGCCAAATCAGCCCTGTTTCCCTTCCTCCTTTTGTTTTCACATGCGGTCCTGCCAGCTTTAAATCCCCCTGCGTTCTGTCTGAAAGAAGGATATGGCTGATGAGTCACAGAAACGGTGTAGTGTTGATAGTAAATGCTTCCTCTCCCCCACAACAAAGTAAACCACAGGGTCAAAAACATGTTGAAATCCATTTAAGGCACCTTGAGGTTTCCTGTTTGAAAGCGGCAGTTCTCAGGCTGTTGAAATTGCCCCGCGTATCGCTACCTTTATAGGGTGGTGATGCATGGGAAACCATTTTAAGGCAATGCAGACGGCAATTTGGCTTTTAACAGACGTGGGGGGTTGCAAATGGACCAAAATTGGAGAGAAAGTGTTGAGTTTGGTGGAAGCAGCAGTGACACAACCATGGGAGAAGCTTTTGTCTAGTGAGATGAATTTACTCAGTAACCTCTGCCTAATGGGGCTGTCCATTTTTTTCTCTTTTTGTGCCTGTTTCTATTTCTCTCTCTTTCTCCTTTCTCCACAGCTTAGGTATTGTGTGCTATTGTTTGGTGTGTTATTCTTTCCCTGTCACTTCATTTCTTCTCCGCCTCACTTTCTCTCTCTCCTCGTACTTCAGGGTTCTCACAAAAAACCTAAAAGATTTCCGTGTATTTAAATGTAAGTTACTTAAGATCTTGTCAGATCATGTTTTCATCATAACAGCACGTGTTTTTGTCCGCTCTTCCATCAGTTCAGACCAGAGATACTGACACAGCTGACATTCTGTCTGATTTCACACAGTTCAGGGTAACACACACTGTGGTGTATGTTGACGTGAAAACACCCTTGGCCATAATTTTCTATGGTATGGAAGCCCACACACTGAGATTTCATGTCATACTAGGTTGATGCACATCATGTTGCACTGACATACAGTACTGTCCTATGGACCTATTAGAGTTGCAGCCAGATGTAAACAAGCAGCTGTTCCTCACATCTGACTTGGAAACCCATGTGATCCTGTTGTTCTATATGTAAAGGATTGTACTGTGAATGTTTTGAGCAGCTTTTGCCGACGCTGCGGATATCGAGTCCGATCTCAAGATGCTTTCTGTCTCTGTCTCATGAGTGTTTTCAATCATGCTCGTTTATGAAACGGTCTGTTGGTCTCAGCCAGTCCACCACTTTAGTCCAGACTGAAATATCTAAACAACTTGGGTGGATTGCCAGGAAATTTGGTACAGACATACAAGTCCTCTCAATATGAATTTGAATGTCTTTTTGTGATCCCTTAACTTTTCATGTAGCGCCATCATTAAATCAAAATTTCCAGTTCTTTGCTTTATGTTAGCTTGCTCGCATACATTTAGTTCAAAGCACTGCTGTGCCTGTGCGACCTCGCTGCTAGCATGGCCACAGACCCAGAGTCTAGTTATATTAACTTGGACTGTCTTTGGCTCATGGGTGTTTTCATTCAGACTTGGTCTCAGTCCTCGGTCTCAGTGGAGTACAGTTGTTTTGTCTGTTTTTTTTCTTGTGCAGTGTCACTGGCTGCTCAGAGGTTGCTCTGCTGTACCCCACAGAGAAATTCTTTTGTGTCACACACACTGTGTTACATTGTTATTTACACATGGAGGTAATGTCTATTTTCCAAAGTGTTTCTGCCACTTAACAACCAAGCACCTTCATTTTAGACATTTGGATCGACGCACACGTGTCTGGAAAAATATCATACTTTCATTACCAGCCTGTTTCTAATATCACTTTTTTTTTCTCACAATTTCAGAAAATGGCAAATTTCTGTGTTTCTGTTTCCTGTTCCTATCACGTTTCAAACATTTCTGAACACAAAGGACTATAATGATTTAAGTTAAATCACAGTTGTGTCTCAATATGAACACGACTCGATCTCGACTCAGTCTTCAAACGGGTAAGACTTTTCTCATCCTTGACTCACATGGTCTCAATTACAGCCCTTCCTTTGAATAGATGCGTTCAGGAGATCCTGTACAGCCCGCTACGTATTGAAATATCATAGCTGTTGAAACAATAGTTGCATGTCACCAAGACATGTAAAAAACTTTCAACATAATTCTGCCCAGTTTGAGTAGAAAGCTGCATGTCTTGTCACTTGCAGGGACCAAGCCACAGCAGTGCTAGCAGCATTGCTAGAAAGGGAAACACAGAAATTAGCCTTCAAATTAGGCTAACAGTGTCTGTCCTGTGTGTTTGGTGGGTACAGATATCAAAGACATAATGAAGTCTGTTTTTTGCCCCTTCGGTCATGTTGCTTAACTTTCTGTTCTGTGCTCTTTATTGATTCACAATCTTAAACCATAGTTTTGGTTTTGGCCGAGCACTAAATTCCAGGTTCAACATTCATGGTTGAAAAGTCAAATCAATGAAACTGAAGAAACTCTCCATGTTTCTACCATCCTTTCATTCTCCTTCTGATTCCTCTTTCTCTTCCATTCAGTCTCTTCATCTAATTTTTCAGCATAGGTGCAGTGTATGAGTGTTTTATTCCTCTCTCTGTCTGACTGGCACTGTTGGTTTTAGAGATCTCAGCAGACTGACTAGAGGAGGCTTTGCTGCAGGCAGCTCCTTCTCCCTAATGAGAGAAATGGAGCCATTTGCTGCATACATACACTTCCACGCTCTGCGCTTGTGTGTGTGGGTGCACGTGTGTGTTCCTAGCAGCATGTGTGTGCGGTGAGAGTGTGTGAGTGTTTATGTATGTGGTTTTTGTGAAATTGGTTGTGTGAAATATTTTGTGTGCGCGTTTGAGTCAGCGTGTTTTTGTATGTAGCTATGGGGTTTGTTTTTGAGCATTTATGTGTGTGTGCATGTGTGTGCGTGTGTGTGTGTTTCATGCCTCGCCTCTCCACACTATTTCAAATTCTTTCCTCTTGTGAAACCGAGGAAACTGAACAGTTTATGTGGCTGTCGAACACAACATTTCATTTTCCCACTGTGTGCTGATGTAGTTGACTGGCTTCCCTGTGTACTCCTGGAGGAATTCAACTCCATGCTTCTTCTGTGGAGCTATATTATCAACACAGCTCATGCATACCTGCACCTGTGTGTCTCTGTGCGTGTTTGACAAAGGTTCAGTCAAGTCTTTTTTGCTCTCTTTTTCCATAAATCTCCTATGTTTGCCTGCAACTATAAGTTATTTTCTCTTTTCTGCTTTTCTGATAATTGATTAATCATTTAGTCTAATTGTGAAAAAGTCCGGAAAGCACCCATCACAACCTGAACTGACATCTTCAAGTTTTGATCGACTAGCAGCCCAAAATCCAAAGATATTTGCTTGTCGATACACATCTTGATATGTGCCAAAAATACTGTAGATATTGAGTACTACAGTTAGCAGCAGCAGATGCTCATATTTAAGAAGGTGAAACCTGTGATTGATTATTTAAACTGTTGACAAATGTGCCGGTGGACTGCTCGATTCATTGATTTTCAGCACTGTAATAAACGAAATTATGTGTTTCACACAATAAGTGGTAGGAGAAAGAACATATACAAATGAGGTGTTTGCCTATGGTTCATCTGTCTCTGTTGTTAAAGTTGCATTTTCACCAAGATACAACTTTTGCCTTTTTTTATTTTTAAAATATACTTACTGTATTACCATAGTGAACAGTGATAGGGGGTGTCAGACACTACATAATCACACTGAAACATCTTTCTCATATTTGACTCTCACATCGTTGCTGGCTGCTGACGTGATATTTTACTTTATTATTATCTTAAAACACCTGCATCACAATTTACCGTCAGCTGCGATCCATCTAGCTGAGTGTTATTGCAGTGTCTGTGGCCAGTGTTTGGCTCGTCATGAGAGCTCCACATGTGCTGGATTTTTGAGGCCAGCACTGATACTGATACTGGAAAAGCATCAAAATATGAAAAAATATATATATATATATATATATATATATATATATATATATATATATATATTGTCTCACATTCTTGTGTGTCTGATTAGATATTTTTTTAGTTCAAAAATGCTTAGCAGTAAATTTAATCAAGTTGAAACAGTTGATCAACCCATTATAGTTGATTTCCAGAAAATGAATTGGCAGCTGTATAG
The DNA here is from genome assembly GCF_039877785.1 of Chaetodon trifascialis. Lineage (NCBI taxonomy): Eukaryota > Metazoa > Chordata > Actinopteri > Chaetodontiformes > Chaetodontidae > Chaetodon > Chaetodon trifascialis. The sequence continues at coordinate 22,677,832 of NC_092063.1, forward strand.
AAGAATAATTGTTTAGGTTATTTTTCAAGCCAAAAAATGGCAAATATTCACTGGTTCCTGCTTCTCAGATGTGATGATTTGCTGATTCTCCTGGTTTTAATTTATTGTAACTAGGAAAAAAAACTGTATTAAATTTTAATTGACAAAAGAGAAAAAATATTTTTTATCCACATTAATCCTGGAGCGGTTTAAAGCTTTGCCTTGATGGAATCTGAAAAGAAGCTGTATGTAGCAGAGATCAGTCACCTCACACTCACATTGAATTAGCACATTACCACCCGTATCGTGTGACTGTGCAGTGTATCCGTGTTCTCTGGTGTGTGTGTGTTATATCCATGTCACTGTCACTGTGTGTGATGAGTCTATTCCACACATGTCTGATGTTGTGCCCCAGCTGCAGTGGGGATTATTCTTGAGGCGACAGAGAGAGAGAGAATAAAAAGCATGAAAGAGTGTGAATTGACCACAAAGCTCCGCCACTCTGAAGGGATTAGAAGGGGTTAAACTGCAGGGCGCGATAAAGGCTGGCATTTCTCTGTCACACACTTTGCTGTGTGATTGCTGCTGTGTATGTGTGTGTGTATGAGAGAAAAAGATGCACCATACCACCATGATCTACACTAACCACATTGTCATGCTTGTAGACGTGTGCGTGTGTGCGTTTGTGCTTGTGGATGTGTGTGCGTGTATGTGTTTTTGAAGATGTTTGTGTGAATGTGTGTGTGACTGACCTATAACTACCATGGGGCAGCCAGGCAGTTCCAGAGCTGAGCAGCAGGGGATTACTGATGGGTTTTTCTCTGCATGCTGATGCTCAGGACCGGGGGGAAAAAAATGTTGCATGGAGAGAAATACGGAGGAGAGCGAGTGTGTGTTTGTGTGCATGTGGGAGAGCTAGCGACACAGAGGGAGTGAGCAATTGCTGCTCTTGGTGCTGTTTAAGAGTGACTTAGTGGCTATTTCACTGGTAACATAGTGCAGGAATACAGTGCAGCGCCTCAGTTTGTCATCAGAGCTCCATACCCAGTGAAGTTTAATGCTACATGAGAAAACTGGCAAAATAAATCCCCCCTGGTCATAAATTAAAGGCCTGGATATCCCACTTAAGTTCACCCCACTAACACTGACTGGAACACAGAGATTGGTAGAGATGAACAACTTGTTTTCTGTCCTATGTTATTTCTTGACAAATGTATATTTCTCCACATGTCTGTGATTTCTTGCAGCTTGCTACACGTTGCCTTTTTACACATCAGCATGCTGTCATCAAATTAACTTGATACCTTGTTAGTTACTCTAAACAGAGGAAAGCAGTGGCTGCCTCTGTCTCATGCAGTGAGATCTTCAGAGAGGAAACCACATTTCCCATAAACCTTGTTGTTTTTTCTTGAAAAAGAACGTGTATAGAGTTAGAAGTCTGAGAGTATTTTGATAAATTTGAAAATGTTCTTTGAATGATATCTTCATCAGTAAACACCAGAGTCCCCCAGATGATTTAATGATATTGCAGGTTTATATTATGGCTGTCAGTTGTAACTGTTTCAAGTTGGGTTTTTTTCACTTTGGTATGGCAGATGACTCTAAATGCTATGGCAGTCATGAGCCAGAAGTCAGACAGAGGTAGACAAGAACCAGTAGTTGCACTTATCGGTGGGTCCCTGTTTTGTTGTAGGGCAGGACACACATGTGCAAACGTGTGGGATGTACAACATTCATTCCTGCTGTCAGCCTCACACTATTCCACCAATCAATAGTTGGGTGGTGCTAAGGTGAAGAAGTGTAAAAGTGTGCAGCATGCACTCAACATGTTTATCACACCCCCTAGGATACACACCGTGCATTTTGGTGAGAAACGAGTGAGTGTAGAAAGAACTTTTTTTTTGTTCACGGTGAATAACATGAGGGACCTTCCCCTCTATCCTTCTCTGTTCTGAGGTGATTTGTCCATCAGCCTTTAAATTACACCATCTGCTGTTGAGAATGTCAGTACTTTATTAGCATGAAAACACTGTTTTCTTGTGCTTTCAGACGGCTCCTTTTTGAAAGCAGGAGGGCTTCATCCCTCCACTTTTTTAGCAGCCCAGTTTGGGTTCTGGAAATGATTACCGTGCCAGACAGAGCAATCAGATAAGGCTGCTACAGCGACTGCAGAGGGTCATGGGTAGGGGGTTAGAGGTCGCATTCCATCCTCTCTGATTAGATCCACTCTTCACACTGTTACACTGTAAACTGTCACAGCTGTGTGAGTGCACATTTCAAGAAGATGCTTGGGTGACGTCATACTGTCACTGAATCCTTATGCGCAATGCACATTATCGGCAGTGAGGAGCAGGAGGTATTACTGCTTAAGAGAGTGAAAGATTTTTTGTGTCATTATGAAGGGGACCCACCCGAAACTAGAACCACAACTACATGTCTGTCTTTGTTGAAGAAGAGTGGATTTGGAATTAGTTTTATGTGCAGCTGTTGCTCTGAAATCCATTTCCCACTGCCAAAGTGAACCAAACCGAGCCGTGCCAGGCTAAGCTTGAACATGGCTAATGGAGCCATGGATTTTTATGTGTTTGTCCTGGTTCAGTGTTTCTGGCACTTTGCTTCACGCTTGGAGACACACTGCATTTTTTCCACATTTTGCAGGCTGGAAAAAGAGGCTACAGGGCCAGAGCAAGGGCTTTATCCCCCTACACACACACACACACACACACACACACACACACACACACACACACACACACACACACACACACACACACACACACACACACACACACACACGCATGCAGAGACACACGTTTCCATTCAAACTGTGACCTGGGTTGACCTCTTCACATACTAATTCAGTGGTGCCTTCTGTCAACTTCTTCTTCTTCTGTTTCTGCATACACTACATGAGTTTTAGTCACAGTTCATACTGCAGCTCAATCAGAAGTCGACACTGTTGCTTTCCAGGCAGCCGGATGGTTGACATTTGTGTGTTGATTATGTCTTTACACTTATGGCTGCCGATGTCTTGTTTACTTGAAATGTGTGCCTGCTGGCGAAGGACGATGTCAGCTACAATGACACGGCGAAGGGGATTACTACTCGAATGCGACGAGTATATCAACTCTGTCCAAACATCTGGTCCTCTCTGCGAGCGTGAGTGAGTCCTAGAGCTGAGTGTGTTACCCCACTCCAGAGGTCCTTTAGGGAAATGAATGGGGCTGATATACTGAGAGGGCCCAGCACAGCCAGATTAACAGATTTTATCACCACAAATGGAACTTGTTTTCACAATCTTTGGAGCTTTCCTGCTCTTTTTCACACACAAACACACAGTCATGCAGACATAATTAGTATGCAGTGCATGAGCGTTGAGTGTCTCTCTTTTCAGGGCCTCTCACTGTTTAAGGAGAGATCTTTTTGGACAGATGTTACAGTGTTTGGTGTGTTACACCTTTCTGATCTCAGCAAAGGTCACAGATATCTGACTTTACTCACCATAGGTCTCATATTTCTTTTGCTTATGTTGAGATATACTGTGGATATGAAATTTTGCTTCCTTCAGTGCCGTTATATTACTCAGTGAAGTTCATCTCCACGTCTTTCTTCCCCCTAAAAGCCTGTGAGTCTACAGAATGAGATGTGTCATTCTATAGATTTGTTCTTGTCTTTGTGATAAGAGTCATCAGACAGGCAGCTGAAGCCTTCACACAGTGCTATGCTCCTGTGTGTGACCACACTTTCTGTGACATATCCTGCTTCCCATTATTTCTGCTTTTCCTTCTACTCTTCCTTTTTTCTTCAAGCTGAAAACTGGCCTGGCTACATGACAGGACTGCATTTAGGTGGAAGAAGAATTAAAAAAAAATAAAAATAAAAGTAAAAATAAAAGTGTTAATAGTTTTCCAGTGCTCTGTGACAAAAATGTTCAAAAAGCTTATGGAGCCTGGCAAAAACAAATAAACAAATGGTGCCTGTGAGAAGATAGTTGGCCATTACCACATTCCAGGAACTGAAAAGTGTAACATGAGCTAATTGAAAATGTTCCAAATAACTTGAAAATTGGGATGCAGGGCTTTTGATGGAGGCTATCTTTTCACTAACACTGGCAACAGCAACAGATATATGTTCACAATAATTGAATACGGGCCCTCATTCTGTGCCAAGAAGTCCTGGCAAATAAATCTAAGGCTCGTTTTCAGATTGGTGGTTTCATTTGTCAAAGGCAGAGCTGCTCAAAGTCAAACCTGAGATGTTTGCTCTGAGCCTGAGTTTGGTTTGAATATAGAAATGGAAATGATGTATTTTTCATGATCAAGGTAGCAGGTTGGTGAACATGCGCCCCTCCAATAACCTCAGGTTTATGGCTTTAATTTGAACTTGGAAGATCAGGTACGCACCTTTACAACTGATAATTACTTTATGAGCTGCTCCTTGTCATTACCGTGGTCTCACATCACAGCCAGAAAAGTTGTTGTAGCAGTTTTAGCTCAGCGAAACGATATTTCTGCTTCTTTTACAAAGATCAGTCTTTGCTTAACTAATATCTGCAGCCAGTCTGCTGCTTGTATAAAGTGATGAGTCATATAATTGGCTTTATGCAGTTAGGATACTGCCTGAGTGGGTGAGTTACACTCACAAAGTGCTGCTTATTGCATAGTTTTAAACTTGTAGGATCATGCTTCAGTCTTTCTATAGAGATCATATCAGTGGGATTTGATTATTTCATGTATTTGGTGAAAATGGACTTCTTTTTGAATCAGTATTATTTAAATGGTCTTTTGTCTCAACCTTGGTTATTGATCTGCGTCCCAAATAAACAACTCAAGGGAATGAACAAGCAGTCAAACTGAACGAGTTCCTTAACTCGGGGACAAAACATAAGACATTCAGACCACATGACTTGTGCAGATTCACATGTCAAATGTTTTATATGTGTGTGTTCTTATAAACGTCATTGAAAAGTAGCTTTGCAGCAGCCACTGAGGCTACGCAAGACTCAGTGGCTGCATATTTTCACTCAAATGCCCCAGAGGATACTATGATTGCTCTCTCAATGTGATGTATTTCCTGTTCAAACAGTATGACCGGATGGGAATTTAGACAGAACGGACAAATTACTGGCCTGTCAATTCTGCAGAGAAAAGCGGTTTGATGAGTCAGCCGAAAAGCCATGCTTTTATTTTTAGATTATTATTATTATTTAGCATATTTTATGTCTTTATGAGATAATGCCAGCAGAGATGACAAGAAAGCAAGGGAGAGAGTCGCCGTCTTAACCCTTTTACCACAGGGGCGTCTTGTGATTGTTGAGAAATTTGGGATGACTTCATTGGTTGGACTGGTGCAGTGTGAGGTCACCACTGAACATGCACCATTTTCCAGGAAGTAGCAGTGTTTGGGGATTTTTAAGTGAGTGAGGAGATTTTTAACAGCTTCAGAAAATTAAGATTTTATAACCAAGTATGAGACTTGTCAAGATGGACTCCGCTGTTAATAACCTTATGAACTCCTCTGAAGACCCTCTCTCAGCGTCCTCTGGGGTCATGTCTCCTAGGTTAAGGAGACAGCAAGTTTACAGTATTGGATTGCTGCCTTGGAGCTCATCCACAGAGACATGATCCGCTCAGTCTCAGTCTCTGTCCCTCTGTCTCTCTCCCAGCCATGCCTGTCTGTGCTCTCACGCCCTCTCTGACCCCCAGGCCCAGGGGTGTCCCCTCTACATGCCTGAAGGAAAAATGGTTTAACAGCAGTATCAGGAGGACTCTAGCTGTAACATAGTCTGACTGAATATTTATTGAGCAGCAGCAGGTCTCTGGCTGTGGATGGATGAGATGAGCGAGACTGATATTCCACTGTGGAGCAGTATTTTCATTTTTATTACATTATTAGGACCTGGAGTGTGTGTTTTCCCCCCCTGACCCTCTTTAGCAATACTCTCAAGCAGCTAGGATTACTTCTGAAAACACTTTTCCAAAGCTGTTCTTACTTAAGAGTGTTTGTCCTCTTTCTGTTCTTTTTTTCAGCCTTATATAGAATATTTTACTCTTTATTTTACTGTCAGTATTTATTTTGATTTTGTTAAGATTTGATTAGATTTTTACGCTATATATTAAAACCAATTTTTATTCTTTTTATTTCTCTCTCTCCTCTCTTATGAAGCTGTGTTCATACTGTAACTGCTTTATGGAGAAAACTTATTATTATCATTGTTAAACAGGGCAAGCAACAGTAACAACTACCAAAACCCTCTCATTTGGTTGGAAATATGTTTTTGCATCCACTTTAGTTATGATTTCCACACTGAAAGAAAAGCAAAGCAAAAGCGAGTTCCAATACATCACCACTCTCAACCAGGACAGCAAACATATGCAGCTGATTATTTATGAACCCCCATGGGTGCATGCCTGCCAAAATCTGCACCACAGTGCTTCAACCAGCTGAAATATAGCTTTTAGGTTAACAAGAGCAAATCATGAATATCTATTGCTGTGTTATAGACAAGCAAGTAGCTGTGGGCTGGCCCTTGAGTCCTCGTGCCTGAGATAAACATATGCCGGCAGAGAGTGTGGCTGCAGGGTCTGGGTTAAGATGTTATGTTAACAAGAGCAGCGTCAGTGTAAGACTGTGTTCAGAAATGAAATGCTTGTTAGTGGAACTTGGTGATTAGTTTGCACAAAGCTCTGTGTAAAGTCCATATGCTGGTGTATAATAACGTTATTTAAATGTATGTGTGTGTTTGTAGCAGTGTATGAATTGTGTGATTATTACTGTAGGTCAAAGGTCAACTCTGGTCTCCTCCCAGTAGTTTTATTGCCTGTTTGGTCCCTGTCATTTGGATTCTTACCTGCGTTGACTAAATGCATTCTTATGAAGTCACTTCCTGTGTTATTTTTCTTCAATAGGACTAGATAATTCCACTTATTTCTTATTTCCACTTTTTATCTTGAAATACTTTAAGCATTCTCTCAACTCATACTTAAAACCCGACAGATTATCCACTGATATCAGGTTGATAACACTGGATCTAAGATAATTCTTCAGACAGACTGATCTGCACTAGAAACAAGTGGGACTGCCTGATTACATAAAGGTTATAATAATCCTTGGGGTGTGTACCAGTTTGAACTCTCCATACTTCTACGTATAAATATTGAACTGCTCATGAACCAGATCTCAGTGTCTGTCATTTGTTTGGCTGTCCTACATGTCATTAGACTGCAATAACACCACTGTGATACTTTATTACTCCTTGTAGGGAAGTTATCTTTTCACTCGACCACATGGAGGTCAGAGGCCAGGTTCAGCTGCAGAGCAGCAGCCCTGGAGCTGGTAGTGGTTCAGCCCCGTACTCACATGCTCTTCAGCAGAGCTGATGGTTGCCTGCGTCAGGGTCTTTAAGTTGGATCATCTAGTAGAAGGCTAATCCATCCTTTACACACGAGCATCAGTCTCTCTTTTATTCCATCAAGTAAAGTGCTGTACGATGAGGAGAACACGTGCGCAGTGGTTAATCCCTCCCCCTGTGAAGCTGTGGCCTTGCAGCAGTGCTGGAATGCTGTCAGTTCTTAGACGTGATAATCAGAACCAGACGCGGCAACCCAGGACCCCTTCCAATAGCAATCAGGTCAATGCAACGCTTCAAGATTTTGCCTCTCTTCCTCTGTGAATGTAACCTCATGTCAAAAATGTAGATCCAGATTTGATTAGCAGTGGAATTAGAGCAGAGTTTCTTCAATGTTTTTATGTCACGGGCCCCTGAGTAAAGACAAATTAGGCTCCAGACCCTCATTTGATAAGATTTCGTCCCGGGGATTTCTGAAGGAATACAGGTCTGTTGTTGATTTAGTGTCAAATGGGACTGAAGTGAATTGTATATCTGTCCAAGATGTAAATGGGAAAAGACATCACCCATTTTCTAACTGGAAACATTTCCAAAAAATTCAATTATAGTATAATCAAGTTTTTCTCCATTCTGATGCAGAGCCCCTGCATCCCCCCTAAGGGACACCTAGGGCTTATAGGGATCACCTTGACAACCACTGCTTTACAATATTATGGCAGGAAGTGAGGGCGGGTTAGAAATGTTCTCTGTGGACGCTGATCATACAAGAGCAGGGAAATTTTTATGCTGTAACATTCTAGCAAAGGGATTTCTCCACTGGTTGTGAATTCTCAATGAGTGGTGCTGAAAAAGTTGAAACATGGAGGAGCTTCACATGCAAATATACACCTAAAATTAGGCCTGCTCAATATTTGTGCAATGAAAGCTGGATCATGATTCTGAAATAATTGATCCATATGCAGAATTGGCTTTCTTGTTGCAAAGAAATGTGCCTATGTTTTAATGGCTCATTAGCATACCTTGCCTCCCATGAATCCTCAAATTGTTCTCCCTGCAACAAAAAAAAGGCCCGACAACCAACCTGTGAAGAGTTTTCCTCTTCTACTGCCGTGGAAAAGCCCTCTGAGAGCATTTTCTAAATATTAGAGCTAAAACTAATGAAACAAATATATTCATACTGGTGTGAAATTGAATCAAAATGTCACACAGGGATCATTTTAGGTTAAGCGCTTCTCAGTCTCATCGAGGAAATCAGTGTATGTGAGTTGCTTCCTTGCCGCATTATCATTGTAAACTAATTGCTGTAAAGGCTTTCCATATGTGGAAATATTGTAGGGTTTACTGATACTGTAACAGGTATGTTTAGGACCCAACTGCAGCACTACCTGAACACAGACGTCTCTTAGAGTCTTAGATAAGGCAGGCTTGATGCTCTGTCCGGAGCGAACGACATCTTCAGGAAATGTTTGGCAAGCCAAACACTTGACAGCTCCAATCAGTAACAAATCCAGGAAGGGCAAGGCAACAAACATAGTCAGGTACAGAAGGCTGAGGTAAGTACCCGGGGCCAGGGAGCAGATGAAGTCAAACATGGGGGGGGGTTGATACTGAGAAGGCAGTTGCATGTGGCATGTTGCAAAGAACAAGCAGGCAAGGGTGAGAGTGGGAGAGCAGCTAAAAAGTATTGCACTGATCAGTGTCGAGTCTCAGGTGTGCGCTCAAGTGATTGGGCAGGTGGGCGTGGCTGAGTAATGAAGAGGTGCTGGCTGAACAGGTGAGCAGATGGCCGCAGGTAAGGAGCTGGCAGACTGTGACCGATACAATATTAACTAAAATTAACTAAACTGAATTAACTAAACTAAAGGCTGGTGCTGATATTCTCTCTCTCTATATGATCATTTTCACACTGAAGATTTACTGAAGAGTACTGGATACTCGACTGACAGGATATTATTAAGTGTTTTTAAGGATTAATCAAGTACAGAACAGTTTTGATAATTGTTCAGTTGCCAAACAATCGCTGGTTCCATATTTTTCAGAAGTGATGATTTGCTACTTTTCTCAGTTTCATATGATTACAAATTGAGTAATTTTGGGTCACAGACTGACAAAGCAAGCAATTTTAAGATGTGACCTTGGGTTCAATTTTAACAAAAGCACCATATGAGCAAGATAATGTACTAGTTTGACCCTTGTGGGCAGATTGGAAGAGGAAAAAAGAAGGTTGGATTTAATAGAAGCAAGGAGGAGCACGAGGGGTTAAATGTTCCAGATTTAGACGAGCTCTTCCTCCATCTGATCTGAACCGCTGTGTGCACTTTAATAAGCACTTTCATTTATATTAAAGATGCAAATGTAGCCTTTACAGGGAGATTGATATGCATGGAGGAAACATACGTGTGTACCCATGTGTGTCTGTGTGTGTGTCCGTGTAGGTGTGTGTGTTTACCACTTTATCAGGGTCCTCTGTTCATTAGCCCAGTGTAATTGTGTTAGCAGTGTTGCTGGCAGGGCGGGAAGAAAATATCTGTGTGTAAAGGTCACATCAGAGGAGAGATGACATATGGATAGATGACACACATACACACACACACTCAGTATTTGCAGACATCGTGGTATTTACACACATCTAACATCTATAACACTTCTCACACGCACATGCATGCAACACAGACACATGTGGCACACTCTCAGATGCACATGAAGAGACAGCTTTGGCTGTGTTTGCAAGTGTGTGTTTAGATGCCTCCTCTTGCCCTAAGGTATGCATATGTCTTTATGTGTGCGTGTGTGTGTGTAGGTGTGTAAGTGGCTGATTCAAGTGGCAGTGTTTAATCAAGTGTGATATTCCTCCTCTGTAAGCTTTGCATCTGCAATGTAGGCAGCAGAAAGAACAGATACATTACTTCCTGTGTGTGTGTGTGTGTGTGTGTGTGTGTGTGTGTGTGTGTGTGTGTGTGTGTGTGTGTGTGTGTGTCGTGCACATAGTTTTTTTTGCTTTTGTGATACCATGTTGTTGTTTTTTCTTAGACATATACAGCATTGGATCATACTATCAGATGAAAAACAGAATGCCGTCAAAGTAGGACCCCTGCTAGTGCCAAAGAAATGTAGCATTTAACACATAAAGGCTTTCAAGAGAGGATTAGACGCAGAAATGGTGACATAAACAACAGTGAGAGTACATAAATATATACCTGAAAATAACCGCCGTGTGTTTCCACATTGTGGACGTGAGAGCACTCTTATGTGATCAAGAGGTGCTGCTCATGGTTCTCCATGTAAAATGAAATAAAATAACATTCTGCATTATCAGCAGGTATTTGACACACTGTACCATTAGGATATACTATTTCTTGCCTACCTACATGTGTGGGTGTATAAGTGCGTCTCCTTAGTGTGCTTCTGTGCTGTGAATACAGGGTCCTCATGACAATACCTCATAAAAATAATGGTAATATTATCTGCATTTCTTTCTCTGCTTTGATGGGCAGCTGTCTCGATGTTGTCTAAAGGGGAGCCCACAGTGTGCCATTTTGAAAACCCCTGCCATAAACCAGGATGTTTCCACAGCATGAAAAGTTCCTCTTCAGTCTGCAGAGAACAAGCAGCTGACACATCTCAAAAATCTGCTTACCGTTTTGACAATTTTACCAAGCAGCTTGGTTTTAAACCATAAAGGACCTTCAAATGATGGTTGGTGACCTGCCAGAGTGGCTGATGGAGTAGGCAATTACCAAAATTTACCAGCATTTGGCTCCTGGCTGCTGTTAATTTTTCACTCTTGTTATACTTTACAGCCAAAAGGCTTTCATTGTCATTATCTGCAGCAAGAGTTATTTTAACCTCTTATTACCTCTTTAAATGATTGAAACAGGCTGACGGTGTTCAGAGCAGCACTGACAGCAGAGTGGACCTGCTAGTTCAATTGACCATTACATTATGACGGCACCCACATATAAGTTCAAAGAAAGCCACTTCTGGACAAAATGTCAGTTAAATAATTAGTGTCTGCAGTGGAGGTCAAATCATTGTAATTTACTAAAATAGATAGCTTAGTATGTTATTAACTAAAAGCTTTTGATCTACGTGTTAAACTTCAAGGAGAAAATATCTTAGCTTTGAAAATATGCGCATTGCTCTCTAATCCCACAAGGCATGTACAGTGCAAACCAGCAGGGATGGAATGAGCACTAGCACATTTTTAAAAATAAAATTATCCGTTACACTACATCACCTGACTTCCTCTTTTGCTTCTGCAATAAATGCTATGGCCACCAGAGGTTGCAGCCTAAATATAAACGTAATTATGGCTCATAATAACCTGCTTACACAGTTGATCTATAGGGCCCTTTTTTTCTGGTGAGGACAGGCTGAAAATAAAATCAGTCCACTTGTCAGAAATGGGACTGAATCCACGCTCAGTAGTCACAGCTGTAACAGTGAATGTGACAAACAGCAGAAAGGCCATGCATACCTCAGAAGTTCCTCAGTGAACATCGATGGATCTACCACGAGCATGAATTCTCGTCAGACCGAGCATGCAGCTGTTGGCCACCCGACATGGTGGGTGTGTTCGATTTGGGTCACTTAGCATGCTTGCCAGGTGGTGTATTAAACAAGTGATTAATTTAGGTACATGCAACCTTTTTGTTTGTACCTATTCCGAGATACAATAATGCTAACCTCATCCTTAATTTTTCTGCATTGTTGTGCAGTTTTGGGACTGTTCACCAAGCCCTGTCCAAGGTGCAAGTGCACCCCTTAAACCCCTTACACTCCACTAGTGAACATAAACATTCACAGGATGCATCTTTTCCACAGTCAGCTGATTGCAGAGCACTCTATAGTGTAGCTGTAAGAAGCAATACTGATATTTGTAAGTGCTCATTAGAGTATATATATCAGCAAATACATTATGAAACACTTGAATCTGCTTAAAACTACATTATAGTATGTTATAAGCAATGAATTACATTTACTGCTTATAAATGCTAAAGTGGAGGGACGTAGAATAAAGTGTCACCATTATAATTCACTGCAAATTGATGGTATCATTTGCCAGATGGATGGTAGATATCCCCGGGTTTTCCATCAAGCATTTACCAAAACGCTATGAAAATGTTCGAATAGCTGTGCATGCTCAGCAGTTAACGACCATGCATGCTGGGAATGCAGCAAGACTGAATGTATGACATGACATTACAGTTTACAGAGTTTCAATTAAAGCTCATTGGAGAAATCACCTCTTTAGTCTGCAGGGATGTCTTCAAATGTAAACCTGGAAAGTTGTCAATAAGGCCGAATGGCACAGCTCTCGAAAGGGTCAGCAGTGCAGACAGAAACACCACTGTCAGTGTGACGCTGCAGGAAACAAGCCTGTGCAGAACGCACAGGATAAAAAGTTCCATAAAGCATCTCTTTGGTTGCAGCCAATGTGCAGCGGAGGTCAGAGGTCTGTGAATGATCAAATCGCAGCAGCTTAAAAGGAAAAAGCATTTGCACTCAGCAAACACAGCCAGGTACATCAGTAAGTTTAACTCTTAAGCAGTGGGATTTTGGTTTTGGCTGTTGGGAAAGAGTGAAATCCGTGTGGCCCTGACTAAGCACAGTGACTGCCAAGTTGAAACCAGAAAGCAAGACGTCGACTTAGACAATGATCGTGTTTCCATAGAGCAGGATAATCCATGACAATAAACACAAAGGCATCTTTTGGCTTAGTTTACAGTCTGTGTTTGATCCTCATTTCATCATGGCTGTGTTGAGTGTTTTTCTATCTGTGCTGCATCATGTTACACTCTGCTTCCTGTCAATCACCCATCCAGACACCTACAGGAGGAAACGAAAGCCTCCAGGACTTATGTATATTTAAAAACTTCTTCTTTCCAGTCAGCTTCAGGAATTCAATCGATTCTAATTAAAAATCACTTCATTAGTAACCCAGCTCCTCTCAGTCTCATGCAGATAGGCCACTGTGTTTGTGTCCCCGCCCTCCTAATGGCGACTGAACATTTGTACTAACAGCCCCAGTTTATAGCCAGCGTTACAGCACCTCCGTGACAATAAAACAGGTTTCTATTGCAGCTGGAGTATAAAGTCTCTCAAGCAAGATAGATGGTGATATTCCTCTCGCCTCCAGATATGAAACTACAGTATGCACTTAGTTTCCCATCTGTCTCCACACAGACCTATCAGCAACAGTAGGGAACTCTCTCTCCCCTCTTTTGTCCCTGTGTCACTGTTTCTGTACTGTGTTTTTTTTTTTTTTTTTTTTTCCATCTGCATCTACACACAAACACTCTGATTCCAATACAGCAATTTTCATCTTCCAGACTTGGAATGAACGGGCTGTGGGGGGTTCTTTTTTTGTTTTCTCCTTCTCTCCTTCTCTCCATCTCTCCATCCTTCATTGCTCCCTCCTCTCATTTATTGCTGTTCTGCGGTTAGAAGCCAGCTTCGATTATCTACGCCAAATTCCCTGATAAAGAACTGTGTTTCGAGGCCTATTCAAGCACTTAAAGCCCCTCTAAATGGCTTTAGCTGCAGGGTCCCCTCTTTGGAGATCTCACACACACTCACACTCTCTCTCACACACACACACACACACACACACACACACACACACGCCCACACACAATCCATTGCAGTGAGTTCAACACCCATCATGGGAATGATCCAACTGCAGAGCAATTTCTCTTTTTAAGGTTTGTCAGCACATGCAAATCTCTCTCTCTCTCTCTCTCTCTCTCTCTCTCTCTCTCTCTCTCTCTCTCTCACCACACACACACTGACAGCATCTGTTAACATGCTGTGGGATACTTCGTGTGTATTGCGCGTGTGCATGTCCAGGCGTTTAAAGAATAGTTTCTGAGTTTAGGAGAGGAGGCGTCTGTGTGTTTATATAAAGGAGGCTGAAGTTTTTGATGGATGGAAGCGTTTAGAGTTTGGAATGTTCAGTCCTTTTACGTGTCACAGCTAACTTCACCGTGGTCTTCAGGTGACAGTGAGCGGACATGTGCCTCCTCTGATACACGAGTTGAACAGCAGCTTATCTAAACCTGCTGGAGACCGGCTACACCTGGAAAGCACAATGTGCATATAGGTTCATGCTGTCCTCTGAGACCCCTCACCCCCCCGACCAACCTGCAAGAGCAATGAAAGACAAAAAGTCCCATCTCTAACTCCAGCATTCATTCTGTTGTTGTGTTTGTTTCTGCTTTTGTCAGAGCCGTGTGAACAGCTGCGCTGACTCGATCCTCCACCTTTATTGAGGAGAAAATGCTAGAAAAGAAGTGGGAAAGCACTCACACACACATCAGGTACCGGGTGATGGATCCAAATATTGGTAGCAACAACGAGGTGGCGGCACACTCATGACTTCTATTGACAAAAGTTGCTGTTGACATTTCTGTAGATAAAGAATCCAAACCAAAGCATCAACTTTTCAACAACTCTGATAAAATGTGATTTATATGTTGTTGTGGTGGAGTAGATTGTAGTGTTTCTTTTTGTTGTGCTCTTCTGCTGTATGACATGATAGAGAGACAGTGAGACAAAGATGCACACACACACAAAAACAACACAATACAAACAGATTTAACTTCATAAGAAAGAAAATCAGTGCACGTACTGTATTGCCATTTCAAGTTCACTCATCTACCAAACTATTGAAATAGACATTAAATCAGTCTAAAATATAAACTGTTTTTTAAAGCAAAGAGCAAAGTCTTCTTTGAGCCTTCAGGTTGCTCTGACATTCACAAAACCATTATAAAAGCACACATACTGATTTGCACACTTACAGCCTTGTAATAGGTGTTTAGAGTGAGAGACGTGGCTCACTTTTCCTCTTGATTAGGAAAACTCTCTCTACATGGCTGCAATCATTATCTCCCTCTCCACCTAGATATATGAAATTAATAGCAAGCGTTTCCCTTAATGGGAGGTTTACTGGCTCGGTGAGAGCACCAATCCACATGCAGATGAGACAGATTGAAATAACCAAAAAAAGAATTAAACTTCACTGCTGAATTACTCCCGAAAAACGCTTTTCTTTTCTTATATCTGACCCAATACAGTGTTTCATTTTTATAAACCTGGTTTGGTGGCACAAAGAGTCACCTTTTAGTTTTACAGGAAAAGGGCTGACGTGCTGTCAGTGACCAACAGTGTCACTGGTTGTAACACATATAATTGTATCTGGGGTGATTCGCCCGTTACAGAGTGCAAAAACAAGTGTACTGAAGTTGTCAGGATTTTACTTTATCTGAAGAATCCTTAAATCCCCCCACTCTGGAGAGCTTGCAGACAGGGAATGTATTGTAGAGGAGGCTCAGTCAGATTAAGAATGATTAAGGCTCAACCACTCTGGTCTGTTCAGTGCAGATTTTTACTGCACTGTCTGAAAGAGTGATGTCTGAGCTGCACCTGTCAGCTTGCAAAGTAACTGTGTAAGTGAGCCTCTATCTGTGGGTGCACATGCATGCGTTTGTACAGCCGCTCTGCATCTGGGCCTGTTTATGGAAGTGTTTGCATTTGCATTTGATGTGTGTCTTGTGTGTGTACAAGCCTGTGTGTTTACAAACATTTGCATGGATGTATTTGCGTACACGTGTGTCCCTACAGTATGTAAGCATCCGCTTTCCGGTATGTGTGTATGTGTGTGTATGTGTTTGAATATTTTTTTCTGAATGAAGTCATTGTGTCATCTGCTTCTTCCTGTTCATCCATTTTACTTTAAAAACAGTGTGTGTGCTTGTGTGTGTGGCCATGTATGCCTTACATTGGGAGGACATATATCTGTTCACACAGTCACATTGTGGGGACTTTCCATCCTTATGGGTACAAAATGCAAGTCCCCAAAATGTAAATCATTAAATATTATTGTGAAGACTTTATTGGTGTAAGGATAGGCTAAGGGTTGGGGTTAGGCAAGTAGTGGTTATGGTTTAGATGTAAACACTGTGTGTGTGTGTGTGCGCGCGCACGTGGTTTATTTGCAGGACCGATGTTACAGCTGAGTGCTCCGCTGATCTGCCTACCACTGTGTATGCATGCAGCTGCCTATGTGTCACTTGTGGAATGCGACTGTAAATAAAACCACTGTGTCCCCACTGCATGGTGCAGCAGCCCACATGTGCACACACACACACACACACACACACACACACACACACACACACCCCAGCCAACATTCTTCTTATTCCTTCAGCCTCACACGAAGCACTTTATTTCATTCGATTCCCAAACAAGTCCAGGGTCCAATTAGTTTAGATGGCATGGCACATTGTCATCAGTGTCATCCAATTATTTTTGCATAAAAGATAAAACATGACCGAATGCAATTAGAATGCATCGGCCTGTGCCAGTTGAATGAGTAAACCTGGTATGGGTTGAAGAAGTCAAAAATTCAAGGAATTAAAAGGAGGGCTCTGTCAGTGCTTTGTCTGTCACAGCAGTATGTCTCAATATATTCAAATACTCAGTGAAACAAATATAAAAACAGATCTGTGGTGCTTTCGAGGCCATGCTCACTAAACAGTTTTTCAGTGAGCAAAAATGGGCACATTTTAGCAAGTAGTCAGGTCTCATTTCGAAGCATCCGTCATGACTGGCTTCATCATGCCAAATTGCTCCGAGTTGATTACATCTAGAGAGCGTGTTAACACGACACGAAAGCCTTTTGTTAAGTATCTAAATCTTCTTTTCTTTGCAAGATATGAAACTTGAAACAAAGCAGATTAGAGCTGACAACCTCCCTAAGTATTAAGAAAATGACAATTGTGTCATAGAAAGCTATAATTGGGACCAAGTTGTTCAGCTTACTGGCAGCTTACTGTACCTATAAATAGGATGTTAGTTCGAGGTCTTTTTTTTTTTTTTAACAGGATAATTGTAGAACGTTCTGTGTATCCTTTCTTTTACATGAAGTCAAGCCTTAGTTTGGTGGTCAGGCTTTGTTTCTTTGTTCAATAAATCAGTCATTTTGTACAGGGCACATACGAAATAGTTCATCATGGAGAGAACTGTAAAAAGAAAAGTAACGATTGAAGGTAGCTGTCACAATACAGCTTGACTAAAAGCCTCAAAGTATATGACATTAAGTGGAAAATAAAGCAGCCAGAGCTTTTTTGCTTTTTCATAATGATACTACTGTGTTTAATGTAGGTCATTCTCACACACACACACACACACACACACACACACACACACACACACACACACACACACACTGTTGTTGTGTCTCTCCTGTCTCAGTGCCTAGTGACGATCTCTTCCTCTCTCATTAGACCATGGGCATGGGAGCAGACTTCACCTCCCAAGCCCCCATCACAGGTCAAGGTTGGATATTTGCTTCTTGTGAAAGGCAGCAGGCCCTCGACCAATGAGCACAGTGCTTATTTCCCCAACACCGGGGCAGATGCCTTGTAAATCCACTGCCACTGTGAGCTGCAGCTACAGTTAGCCTCAGGTTGAGGTAGGCTACTTCAAGAGTTGACTGTAGCCTCTGGACTAGCCTGCATGTCATCTTGCTGGACATTTCTGTGACATATATATATATATATATATATATATATATATATATATATATATTTTTTTTTGCACTCAGGCCCTAAGTGTGCGTGGGCCACGGGGCCCGTGCCCAGAATGCCCATGGGATGATCCAGCCCAGAATTAAGTTCCTTTCCTCTCCCTACCTTCTTGTCTTTTCTTATCTCTGTGCCTGCTAAAAGCCAGGAGAGGAGGGTGTGAGATGACTACAGTCTGCAGTATTAGCACTTGTCAATATTACGCCTTTCAGAAAATGGATTCCAAATAGAAATCTCCTCACGTTCAAGTGTGTGTCCGCCTCCTGCCCCTGTTCTCATATCTGCTTCCTCACTGTCCTCATCTGACCTGGGCTGCAACTTTAACTTTGCTACCAGCTGTTGCAAGAAGCCCGCAGTTTAAAAGTGACTTGATCAGATCAAATTCTGTATGCACACTTGGAGATGCCTGTTTTGCTGCATCTGAGCAAATTATTTAGTCTCAGATGTGAAACTTTTGCAGGAGTAAAATCCCCATTCGTACCTCCAGCAGAACTTTTTTTATCGACTTTTCAATATCGTCGGAACAACCAGCATGTCAGTCCTCTCAGATTTTATGATGAATCACGATGTTATGCAGCTTACTTTGAAAAATCTTTTTTATTACCTTTATTCTATAGTTGAGAAATCATTTTAAGGCAGCTTTCTATTCCCTGCACTCGACCACTAATCTCAGCTATGTTTGCTAGCAGCCATGGATGTCTTATGACATTAAAGGTATCATGTGGAGTTTTCTTGTCAACAAACAAAACATTTACAAAGCCCATTTTTAAATCAAATTTCTGTTTGAGCTTCTGAATTGTTTTTCTGTATCGACTTGCGAGCAGTCTTCTTCTTCTCTTCCATTGTTGGCACATAGCAGCACACCTTGGTGGTTACTGCCACCTGTAGATCATGTGTGCCTGCAGGAGATAAACAAAACAAGCACCCACTCATAGACAGAACAGCTGTGGAGCGCTACTAGAGGTCAAAAACGGCACAGGGCACTTTTAAGTAGTGAAATGTGTAAAAACAAGATGAAGAGGATTTAGAGATAAAACTAATGCATTTCTATTGAAATAAACAGCCTATTTTTACGTTGTGTCTTTGACCCTGTTGCAACTTTAAATACGCTGCTTCCTGGCTGTTGACACCAATTGCTTACACACTACTGTGCCCACCATTATTTGAAAAAATATCAGAGGTTTTCTAATCATCCTAAATATATCTGCAACAGTATGGGTAAACCTGAGAAAAACCAAAACAACAGAAAAACAATGTGAGTGGGGATGATAAAAAGCCACATTTTCAAGTGCAGACGTCTTGAATCAAGGCATGTTCCTGTAGTCATTGTGACAGATGTGTCCCAGTATCTGAAGATATTGTGGCTTAATTGATGAACATTGTGGAAATGTGTGATGTGGTGCTCTCAATAAAGAGGATGTTGCTGCTTGCTAGAGCACAAAAAGCACCTGCCAGGTATTCCAGGGATTTGAACCAGCAGTGTTTGTTGACTCATATACCTAAGGCTCTCTAAACACGGTCAGAGAGTGAAGCTGCTGAACACTGCAGCAGCGCTACCCCGGGCGTTGCATGCCTTTTAGATTTTACACCTCGCCGCTGTGCTATGCTATGTGTGCTATGCACTGTGCTCTGTGGCTCGCTTGCAGGCAACACTGTTCATACCCCTGATCATGTGCAAAGCCTATAGGGCTGTCTTCAAATGATCAGTCCTGAAATAGACATAGGATGTGCTTCATAAACTTATGTATGTGGACACAAAAGTGTTTTTTGTGACACTCAGCACAACTTTATGGTGAACATAGTATAAAGAGTGACTGTAGTCATCTTTGATTGTTTTAAGGAATTAGTTATTTTAACCTAGACCATATCTTTTCCTGGGCTGCACGGTGGCGCAGCAGGTAGTGCGGGTGCCTCACAGCAAGAAGGTTGCCGGTTCAATCCCCGGGTCAGGCGGGGCCTTTATGTGTGAAGTTTGCATGTTCTTCCCGTGCATGCGTGGGTTCTCTCCGGGTACTCTGGCTTCCTCCCACAGACCAAAAAAAAAAACATGCTCATTAGGTTAATTGATGACTCTAAATTGTCCGTAGGTGTGAGTGTGAGTGTGAATGTTTGTCTGTCTTTGCATGTGGCCCTGCAATCGGCTGGCGACCGGTTCAGGGTGTACCCCGCCTCTCGCCCATTGTAGCTGGGATAGGCTCCAGCCCCCCGCAACCCCGAAAGGGATAGGCGGTATAGATAATGGATGGATGGATATCTTTTCCTAAACCTAACCAAGTTGTTTTATTACCTGACGCTGACCAAACTGCAGACAATACCTGAAATGTTTCTCAGCAAACTTAATTTTGGAAGTCTAACTGGATGCTAACTTGATAACTTGACCACAGAATGAAAACAATGGTGGACGTAAGACATGCAGGCACCATAAACACTTCAATTTAAAATACAGTAGTTCGAAAGTTGTGCTTAGTGTCAGAAAACCCGTGTTGGATCAGCAGTCTGAGTGGCACTCAGTGTTGGGCTGGATGCAAACTCAGTCCTGAGAACTGAGCTCAAGGCTGAAGTAAAGTCGATAATTTTTTATTTTTTTTTTAAATCAGCCTCTCTCTGCAGTGCTGACAGGATATCTCCATATTTGAGGTTCTTGATTAGTTGTGCACTGCACACACTTTGAAAAGGTGGCAGCAAACAAGGTTAAAGTTCAAATAACTTGAACTTTCAGCACAAGCTGTGAAATATCTTGAACTTTTAGCATGAGGTTTAAAATGTGTTACAAAGCCTGAGGTACTGCTGCTGAGGGGTTCTGCATCATCACTTGTTTAAGTCGTGGCCAAGTGATTACGCTGCTAATTATACGTATAAACCCAAACCTCTAGGTCCACTTCTCTCCACTACACTTTATAAAGAAAAAATAAATGCATCTAAAATGGAGAAGGTATGTAAATGTAATTTAGAGTTTGCCTGTGGTTTGTCCCGTTCGGCTGTCATTATATATGCTTTGTATACATACAGTTTGTGCACAGGCCCTTGTGTTTGGACGTGTGTCTGTGTATGTTTTAGTAGTAAATAAGATTGAACAGATGCAGGGGAGACAAACACACAGAGTCACACGGAGTGAGGCCAGCAGGCATGGATGTGAGCTCCATGCTAAAGAAGTGGTGTGCATAAATTTGCCTAAGTGTTTGGCCAAGGTCTGTGGCTGTGTGTGCAATCGATGTGCCAACAGCAATAAATCAGCGCAGGATAGACCCGAACGCCTCTACAGCTTCATCTGATGTGGCAGGTGGGCCTCACGATGGACCTGACATGCACATACACACACACACACACACACACACACACACACACACACACACTCACAGAAGTGAAGGCCAAGCTAATTCAAGGTTTTCTTTGATCAGATAAGATGCTGATCAGCTTGAGGAACGTTTCATGGTGTATAACATTTTGACACATTTGATGGATGGAGGATATTTCAGAGAGAAATTAAGAAAGATAATGTTTTAAATCACTTTGATATTGGTATATTATGTTTTTTGCCAAAATATTTTGTAGCAGTAATGTAATTGAATGCATTAGCTATATTTGATTTTACCACAGATACTGAAATGGAGGAATTTTGGTTAGAATCCACAATTTAATGACCACACAATTGTCTGAGGAGTGTGTGTACCACAGCAGGAATAAAGTTTGATCAATCCCTCTTTTTTTTTCTTTACATCCTTGTACCCACCCACACACACTCTCTTTTCTAACCAATTTCTTCATCTGTAAACTCGTCCTTTGTTTCTTTTGATCTAATTCAGACATTAAAGAGACGCTTTTGAAACAAAAGCTTGTTTTTCAAGTCACAGACGTCCTCTTTTGTCTTATCCCTATTTCCCAGTTTACTCCAACATCTCATCTCAGCAATCATCAGCTCTCAGCTTGACTGGCTATATGAGTCCACATATGCTGCTTTAGTTTTGACTTATTTATAGAATTTATAAAATACATCAGAGAGGCTGAGATGAAAATGCTGCAAAAATAGCCACCTTTACATGTCACTTAGTATAGTAAGTTTAACTTCCACTTCTCTTGTCTGTTCAGTGTGTACATTCCTTTGTTGATGTGGAGGACAAGTGCATGGGTGGTGCATGAGTGTGTGTGGGCACATCTGTTTTATGTGAGTTATGTCTGTGAGTGAGTGTGTTGAGACGTGGTGAAGTCAGTAGGATCTGTAATAGTGTGTAAAAATGCTGTTGATGCGGTTCGTGTGTGTTGCATGTTGCATTTTGTGCATGTGTCTAAGACGTTAACAGTGGCTGCATTGTCCTGATGGGACAGGCAACAGCATCGTCATCTGGGCCACTGTAATCATGGCTGGGCTGGAGATGAAAGGCACTATTGACAAGAAATGAAGAGAGGGAGAGAGAGGGAGAGAGAGGAATGTAATGAAAGGGAGGGATGGGAAACAGCAGCAGAAATAAGAGACGGAGAGTAGTTTGCTGACCAAACTCCATCATGAAACAAGCCTTTGCCTTGTGCCCTGCATTAAGCCGAGCACAAACCAATGAACTAATGAAAAGAACGTTGGACAGTGTGTGGGTATGTGGTTGGTTTAAAACACTTCCAAATGAGTCCTTTTGAGCCACCATTGTTTCTGTGTCAGTGATAAATGATTGTTTGAGTGACAGGCTTCACATATAATTGAAGGAGACATCAGCAAATTTGATGTGTTTTCTCATGGTTGACCCTGTGGATGTGCTGTGAGAACTGGATACCCTTGTTCCAGCACCAGGCACATGCTTCAAGAATATGTTTTTTTTTTTTTTTTGTTGTTCCCCTTCCAACATGCCTTGCAGTGCATATTGCTTGCGTACATCTTGTGTGATTTGTCAGTTAGAGTAAAATGTGGCTGGGGATGGTGAACAGGTTTACAGACTGATCACATCTGGGTAGAAGACTCAAACGTGTTCTGATGTCAGCAAATGATGTGAATTTTGTGTTTCAGTAAGACAGCTCTACTTTTGACTGTATAGAGGTGGAAAATTTTGGAGAAAAATATTTCTCCTATATTTTGCATGCTCTTTAGTCACCATCTCTCTCTCTCAACCAATTAAAAAAGTTCAGTAACATCTATCATTTTCATCATAAGATAATGATAATAATATCAACAGCGGTGTGGATGATTGAGCATGTGGCAACCCTGAAACTAGAAAATGTAGAAATGGGTGGATGCTCTGCCTTTTTTTTCCTCACTTTTCACTTATAGCGATCGTTCCCACCTTCTCCACCACCTTTCTGTTGAACCTGTATGAAGCCACATAGCTTTCACTTCTCTCTCCCTCTCACTGTCTCTCCTCTTTTATCGTGTTGGACCAGCTCTCTCTAAGCAGGGTGCCTGTATTTCTCTGCTCTGCTGCTCTGTAGTAAATATGCTATAGGATTCTCCCTGCAGCCCTGCTTGTAATTTATGGATGTTTACTTGCTATCACAATGCTGCACATCAGTGGTGCATCCTGTGTGTGATTTTTAATGTGTATGTAGGCCTCCTTTTTTTGTGTGTATAGTGCACACGTACACATTTTCTTACTTGCTTACACCCTTGTATCACAAGTTGCATTTTTGTGTGTATTCCATGTGTGCATTTTCTGTGCAAAATGCACACTTTGTCGGCTAGATCCTTTAATACCTCCAGACAATCAATACGCAGAGGAGCAATGTTTGGCCCTGTCTTCTTTTAAAAGATGCACTCCACAGAGTGGTGCCGGCCAAGAGTCGAGAAGTCAATAAAACAAAGCTGATAGTGCCCTCATTTGTTTTTTTGGACTTCGGCACGGAGGCCTCAGAGTCTGGGTCTGTGGGCGAATATTTAGTGTCTTGTCATTTCGATACAAACACATAAATCCTTTTTGTCAGACCTCTGGAAGTGCAAAACACAAGTCCATGAATATATTGACATCTGTGTTTGTTAAGATTTTGCTCTGTTTGTCTTTCTCAGGGCTGGTGGTGGACGCGGCTAAGGATCAGGGGATGAGGTTATAAAACAGAGAAGGAGAAAGGAGGAAGAAAAGAAAGAGGACGTCCATTGCTCGGAAACTCTTCTTTTGTATCATCATACCCTGCAGTCCTATTGCAGTCCTATAAGGCACTGACTGACCCCGTAGAGGATTACACACTCAAAAATACTCACTTACACCCACTCGCTCACACCTCCCCTTCCCTCACCACCATGTCCTCCCACCTCAACCCACCTCTCCTCATCCTCCCCATCCTCTTTCTTCTCTTCTCCCCGTCCATGCCCTCCACCTTCACTCCTTCCTCCTCCTCCTCCCTCCTCTCCTTCTCTCCACCGGAAGGAGGTCTCACACATTTGGTGGTCCACAACAAAACGGGTGAGGTCTACTTGGGAGCCGTCAACTGGATCTACAAGCTGTCCAGCAACCTGACCAAGCTACGAAGCCACGTTACTGGCCCAGTTACAGACAACCCTCGCTGTTACCCTCCACCTGGTGTTCAGTCCTGCCCCCATGAGCTGGTGCAGACCTCTAATGTCAATAAACTTCTGTTACTTGATGCTGCCCACAACCGCTTAATTGCCTGTGGGAGTACTTCCCAGGGAATATGCCAGTTCCTGCGTCTGGATGATTTGTTCAAGCTCGGCGAGCCCCACCACCGTAAAGAGCATTATCTATCCAGCGTTGCTGAGGCAGGTACCATGTCAGGTGTCGTGATCTCTCCGGATCTTTTCGGTGGAGGTGGGAAACTCTTTGTCGGCACTCCCATTGATGGAAAATCTGAATACTTCCCAACACTGTCGAGCCGCAAGTTAATGTCCAACGAGGAGAATGCTGACATGTTCAGCTTCGTCTACCAGGATGAGTTCGTCTCCTCGCAGCTGAAGATTCCCTCAGATACACTCTCCAAGTTCCCGGCATTTGACATATACTACATCTATGGCTTCAACAGCGAGCAGTTTGTGTATTATCTTACCTTACAGCTTGACACCCAGCTCACCTCACCAGATGCAAGCAGCGAACAGTTCTTCACCTCTAAAATCGTCCGCCTATGTGTTGATGATCCTAAGTTCTACTCCTATGTTGAGTTCCCCATTGGCTGCACCAAGGACGGAGTGGAGTACCGCTTGGTTCAGGATGCTTATTTGGCCAGACCAGGGACCCGTCTGGCACGTTCGCTTGGTATTCAAGAGCACGAGGAGGTTCTGTTTACTGTATTTGCCCAGGGTCAGAAGAACAGAGCCAAGCCACCCAAGGAGTCGGCTTTGTGTCTGTTCACAATGAGACGGATAAAGGAGAAGATTAAAGAGAGGATTCAGTCATGCTACAGAGGAGAAGGGAAACTCTCCCTGCCCTGGCTGCTCAACAAGGAGCTGGCCTGCATCAATTCGGTGAGTGTTTGCGACAGTAGCTCCCACAAGTGTTTTTATGATCATCAGTAATTATGAAAATTATGTTGTTGTTGATTGTTGCAGGAATTTGATTTAAACACATGCACACAGCCGTGTGTGCATGTGTTTGGAATTGCAAAGACAGAGTAGGCTAGTTCACACCACTTTACAGGAAGTTTCAAGTACAGTTTCTAGTTTCCGGAATAAGGTCGAGTTGGACAGCTTGTCCTCTACCTTCAACCTTGCCAGAAGCATTTCAGTGGTCGTGGGTTTCAGGGCGTGTTCAAATTAAGCACCAGTCTGGAAACATTCTGTCCAGCTTTGGTTTGAAATCTGCTATGAGGAGGCTTCAAATAATTGCTCTGTGAGGCCTGAAAATAAAGAAGACTTCATGTTAGATAACTGCTGGGCAATTTCTTAGTTGTGAGAACAGAATCGAAGCCAAACTATATGGGAAAACCCCCTAAAAGCAGTGTTTGGCGTGAATTCCAACGTTAGCCTAATGTTAAGCTGAAATTTCCCGAAATTTAATACCTTTCCCCCATACTCTCACCGCCAAAAACAAAATCTCCACCCTGGCAGGATGGCAGGTTACCGAAACTTCAAGCTGCTTGTTCATCATTTTTCCTAATTAACCCATAAGTGGAAAGTATGAATCTCAATAAATTCAGAAATGCAACAAAGTAATATTTTCCATTTGAGTTTGGGCCAAAGCAACCAACATGTAGGTGGGACTGCTCGCTTTGTGTCACATTGAATAAATCTTTTAAATTATTATAAAATTGTTAACATGCCTCCACAGTCGAATAAGACTACTCATTCAGTGTGAGGACAAGTCAGCTGTGTCTGAGCTCCTGCCTGTTTTTTAGGAGTAACTCAGACTGTCCACAAGTTGTGGGTGGCTTGTCTTCCCTTTACCCCATATATGAGGTGGCCTAAGGGTGCTTGAGAGACGTGTGTGTGTGTGTGTGTGTGTGTGTGTGTGACATGAGGGTGACACACACACACACACACATACACAACTCTGTATCCTCATGAATAATTCACCTGGTCTCACCTTCTGTTATTCAGTCGGTGCTCCATAACAACCTGCCATAAATCTCTGGACTACTCTCCACCTCTCTGTCTCCATCTCCTCTTTCTCTCACCGCTATCTCATCTTCTCTTTCTCTTCCATGTCTTTCACTCTAGTCCCATCATTTGCATAAAGATTTATTTCATTTTGCTAACCCCATTCTCCCTCTGCTCCTTTTATCTTCCTTTTGCTTGCTTGGCCTCGCTCTGTCTTCCTCCCCCAACTGCTCTCCCTGACTTCTTTTCTTTGTCTTTAATTTTTAACCTTTAACCTGCCTCATTTCGTACTCTTGCTCTTTTTGCTCCTCTACTGCTTCTTCCCTCTTGCCCCCCCCCAAGACTTTGCTCTTTCACCGCCTCTCTCTGCCCTCTCCTTGACTTTCTACTCAGTGATGAGGTATAGAGTGACTTAGTGTGTAAAGCCAGCGCCTGGATGTGATCTGAAAATACAATGTGGAGGGAACAGATGATGCAGTGAAAGAGGGAAGCAGAGTCATAAGGAATGTAAAAAAAAAAAAAAAGTTGGAGTCATTGGTTTTGTGGGTGCAGGGGCATGGTTTGGAGGAGGATGTAGATAGAGGGCAGGGTTGAGGGGGGAAATTGAAAGGAAAAGGACAGAAGGAAGGAAAGAATGGAAAGAATGGGAAGGTAGACAGAAGATTATTTGGATGAGGCAGGAAGAGGGGATGGGAGAAAAGAAGAAAGGAACAAGAAAATCTTAAATTAGAAAGCCAGCGGAAAGGATCGAGAAAGGTGGAAACAAACATGCAGGCTGAACAGAGAGAGAGAAGAAGAGGGAGGAAGAGGACAGGGGAATCATGGACTGGATGCTAGTGGTGTTGCTCTGGGGATGGCGATGTCAGTCGGTCGGTCAGTCCACATGGAAGTAGCTCAACATTGGATGGACTGTCGTGAAATGGTTCTGAGATGATGAAGTCTGCAGACTTTGAGGATGCTCTGACTTTTCCTCCAGCACTACCAGCAGGTCAAAGCTTTTCCTCATCCAATGAAATCTCTCAGAAACCATCGGATGCATTGGCATAAAATGTTGGACAGATATTCATGGCTCCCAGAGGATGATGCCTACAGTGCAAAAAGTGAAAAAGATGTAATATCTTCTATCTCTGTTTTTTCTGATAATCTCTCTCTCTCTCCCTCTCTCTCTCTCTCTCTCTCTCTCTCTATGTATATATTTGTGTGTTTTTTTGTTTTCTTGTCAGTTTTTATGCAGGAGCAACTTTTTTTCACGCTTTTTGTCCTCCATTATCCTAATAAGATATTCAAATTTATTACTGAGATTTTATTACTGGTTCTGGGTCATATAATGCTTGAAACTAGAATTGCCAGAATTATAAATCTGTTTATTGACACTGACGAGTACAAAGCTGCTTTGTCAAAGTCAGAATTTCTTTGTATCCAAACAAAACATAACTTGCTTTTAGTCTGACTGCCCTGCTTTTAAGATAACTGTGGCTTTTTGGGTTGGAATAGTATTTCCCCCATTTCACTGCTGTTTTTCTTGTTTTTGAGAGCTGAGGTTTTGCTGTGTAATAACTTCAATCCCTTGACTTTTCTTCTAGCTCCACAATGAGGTTAACATTTGTGGTTTTGAGTGAAATGTCTTGACAACTATTGGATGGATTACCATCAATTCAGCACACACATCACACATTTAGTCCCATTCAGGATGGTTAATGATAGTAATACCTTTGGTGATTCTCTGAATTTCCATCTAGTGCCATCACCAGGTATTTTTATTTTTTTCTTTACAATTGCTTTACAGTGCTGGGAGTGTCTGGATGTTAAACCTGCAAAGCTAAAATTGTTAACATGGTGAACATTATACCTTCTCATCATCAGCAGGTAAACATTGTCTTTGTGACACTCTGCTTCACAGAGGTAGACATGGATCTTGTGTGGCAATAGACCCCTTAGCTGATAGACACTTGAAGGTAGTTGTTGATCAGCTGAAGTAAATAAGAAAAACACTACTGACAGGCAGAATTCCAGCTCTTCTAGTTTTACCATTGTGCTTTGACTGGCCTCATGACGGTTGTATAGATCGAACCTGTGGCTATTCCATTAATAGATGACCCCTTTAATCACTTGTCTGCCCCGCTGCCATTTATAGTGGTATTGTCACATATATGCTTCAGCAACCTTCAACCTCCCACTTGTATTGCACTGCAGAAGAAATATATTAGTGGAGAAAATGGCCATCATTTCTTGCTAAATGGAAGAAAGTCATTGTCTGTGTTCAAGTGGGCAATGACAAAAAAATGAATCACATTCAGCATCCATCCATCCATTTTCTATGCCGCTTATCCCTTTTGGGGTCGCGGGGGGGCCGGAGCCTATCTCGGCTGTCAACGGGCGAGAGGCGGGGTACACCCTGGACCGGTCGCCAGCCGATCGCAGGGCCACATTCAGCATGTTCTTGTTTTGTAATGTTTTCTAATTCCATTTTCTTTTTAAAAGTGTCACGACTCATGCAAGACAATAACAACATTACATCTCTGTCACAAGCCCACCGGTGCTTTGCAAGTGCCGTGTGGCCTTGTAAAAAGTGTACTGTATGTGCATGTAATTATGCTAATGAGCGTATGGTTACATGATTGTCCTTTATGGCCATCTGTCGTTCTGCCTGCGATCGATCAAGGTCGTGTCAGCACAGCTCGCTCTGGGATGCTGCTGTGACGAATTTATCAACTCCTCGTACAGGCACGTTCAGTGGTTCCTGACAGCTCGTTCCTCTGCGCTAGTGTCATGTGGAACATGACAGTGACTCAAAACTTTCATACCGCCTCATTTCAAGAGACAAGGTCAGGTCAGTCAGTCAGTCAACACTCCTCTCTACCTGGAAGCTATCAAAGTGTATCACGATGTACAACAAGTTAATCTTTTCACCTTCATTGCAAATTATTATACAACTCTCACATTCCTATGGCAGTGGATTATCATTGACCATTGTCGTTGTCATCCACGGTTTTAGCAGAGCGTAAGCACTTCTTTTTAAGCACTGAGTATATTTAGGACATCTACATAGTAAGAAGGCCACTTTATCCTGCATTTGTGCTACAGTGTCCTGTCACATTTGAGAGGTCTGTTTGCTTGGTTTGCATGCTTGCTTTGTAGTCAGTATTGGCAGGATGAACTGATTACACAGGGGAAGATGTGATTGATGTGAAATACAGAGAAATGGGATAATGCAAGACAAATGGACAGAAATGTGACCATACAGATAGACAATAGTCCTGTTGTTACCAAGAAAACATTTCTTCATTCATGATCTGTGAGGCCTGGTTAACGTTAAACAGCATGGAAGTGGCTGTTAACCCTGAGAACCCTGTTGGTGCAGTCCGTCTTTTACTGCGCCTCAGCTTCTCAGAATCATAACTTATTGAAATGGAAATACATGTACATCATACACATGCTGTTGGGACTTGTGACTTAATTTTTCCATTGATAGAAGTGATATAAAGAAGGTGCTCCTTATATCCTCAGGCCTCATAACCATCTAATTGAAATAGTAAAGGGCTGCATTTATCAAACGCTTTTATCCAAAGTGCTTTACAGGGTTTTCACCCTTTTACGCACACACTCAGGCACTGATGGTGCAGCGTGTTGCTCTGACCGTCAGGAGCAAGTTGAGGTTAATGCAGACAAAAGCACCTCTGACACCCTCAAAGGTTCACTTTTCTTAAATGTTCTTATTAGGTAGCAGGAAAAGAAGTTACAAAGACCAAAAGAGTTGTGTTGTGGTGAAAGGCGCCTTTAGGCTGTGCTGCAGCAACAATCACATGCAGGACGTTTAATTCATGTCACACTGTGCAAGATGGATCTGAGAAAATCTTGGTTGCCAGCTGTGTCAGAAAATATGATATCAGTTTGAGGCACGTCAGATGTGCGGTGAATCATAGTGCTACAATGTAAATAGAAAGCGTCCACAAGAGCAGAGGCATAGTGCTGACGCTCCAATGCATCAAAAACCGCCACCGCTCTGCAAACTTTTCTTCTGTGGCAGAGTTTCCCACAAACTCCTTTCTTGTTTTGCATCCATTGTTCTGGTTCATGTTTGTTTGCATGTTTTTTAGTTTAGACTTAATGCGAAACAAATCTGACGCTGGCCGGTGTATTCTGCGTCATTTCATGTTTTATTCTGATTGGTTAGTTTGTAGATGCAGGTCCTAGCAGCATGTGAGAATTTAGTCCTAAAATTCTGACGGTCAGAATTTTCCTGCTGTCTTTGGTCAACACAACTCAAAATCATCTGTCAGGTCTCTTGCAGTGCACTATTTTGTGTTGCTACTACTGCGTTCAAACCTTTTGTTAAACATGTCTGTCAATATCACCGTGGAGCAAGATCTTCTTTTCCCCATAGACTCCTCAGTAGATCTCGCTGTCACATCATTCGGGATGCATCGTAACACTGGGTTTGTGTTTCTGTCCTTTGGAGTCTGGGTGGGCCTATTCTCCTATGGGCACACACCATGATGGGTGTGGCTCAAACCACAGGACTCACCCTGTGCATCTTTATGTCCACTCATTATCAGGAAGGGGCCAGTGTTGGTCCTGTGGGAGTTAAACTGAGTGGTGGGTGACCTTCGCTGGCTGTGGGCTGCTGTCCAGCTCTATAGCTCTGTAAGCAGGCCGACCCAGCAACGCTACAGCCTCAGCATGACTAATGAGACTGATTCAGACGGAGGGAGGCAGATACTATCCTCTGTGTGTATGTGTGTTTGTTTAGGACTCACTTTATCGCCCTTTTTTGCATCCCTTTCTCTCTTTCTACTTCTCAGAGTGTGTGTGTGTGTGTGTGCCCACCTCTTATCCTGGCCTCCAAAGAGGGACAAAACAACAGCGAAAACAAACAGAGGAAAATGGGCTGATAATAAGAAGTACGTGTGTGTGTGTG
Source organism: Chaetodon trifascialis (assembly GCF_039877785.1). Lineage (NCBI taxonomy): Eukaryota > Metazoa > Chordata > Actinopteri > Chaetodontiformes > Chaetodontidae > Chaetodon > Chaetodon trifascialis. The sequence goes on from NC_092063.1 coordinate 22,709,124, forward strand.
TGCATGCGTGCGTGTGCGCGCGTTCGTGCATGCATGTGTGTACACGAGTCCATATTGTCTGCAGAACTACAAGGTGGACGTCACAGGGAAAATTGCCTGCAATAACAAAGAGCAAGAAGACTCCCTTCTATTGTTATTGCCCTCTCTCTCTATCTGACTCTACCTCTCTCTGCCCCTCTCTCGCTTTCTTCTCTCTCCCTCTTGCTCACTCTGTCTCTATTTTTCTCTGAGCATAATAGTGTTTATTAATATTTATCAGTGCTGATCACTGCTGGCCAGGATTATAGTCTATTTCTGTGGCATTTTGTATTCTGTCTTCCAGGCGACTGGTGACTGGTGTGTGTGTGTGTGTGTGTGTGTGTGTGTGTGTGTGTGTGTGTGTGTGTGTGTGTGTGTGTTTCTGTCCCCGCTCACTGTTTCATTCTTTCTCTATCTGTCTATTGTATCTTCAGTCTCATTACCGTTAGCTGGTGCCTCCGTGGATGGATCACCCACATTGCATCAGGCTTTGGGCCTGCTGGCAGGAGAATGTCAAGGCTCTATTGACTGCACTTACGTCATGCACATTACTATTTTCTCAATATTTGTCATAGCAAAGTTGTCTGTTCACGAGGTGACTGCTTTACATTGACCTGGATAACCTCTTGTCATAGCCAATAGGAAATTGGAGATGTGAAATTGACCAGGATATTATGTCAGTGCTCGGCCTTTTGCAGAATTATGGATATTTTATAGAGTGGCAGAGTGGGAGAAGCTATTCAACTTGGATGAGCATGATCACGGACACAGCAAGTAAGTGTTGCTGAAGGGGCTGCAGCACCCCTTAAAACCAGCCATTATAAAAAGCATCAATGGAAAGAAAAGGGTGATGCAGCCTCCAAGCAGAGAGAGAGGAAGCGGGGGAATATGAACAGAAGTCGACATGATAGAAACGTTTAATGTTACTGTAAACATCTGTGGTTTATCAGTGAAGTGTGTGACTACACTGCAGACTGGAGTCTGTTATACTGACAAGACGACAGACAAAGCCAGGTTATACGCACTAGTCTCCTCTATGAAATGTCTGTATCGTCACTGTGCTGAATTTGAATTAACTGGTCGTGGGTCACATCTGTAGACCGAGCCCAGGCACCGTCTCTCCCTCTTCACCTCCTCTGGTTCTCATGCATTGGTTCCACGTTGTTGACTGTGTAACTGGCTGCTTTGACAGGCAGGATGATGATGTTCAAGTTTGCTGTCCGCTGTCACAGACTCATTTCAGCCATTGTTAATATCAGGATGTGATTCACAGCTTTAAATCTTCTAGGAGAGTCCTGTGTCTCTGTAATTAGGAATACAGAGGACATAATAAAGAGAAGCTTTCAAATGGGAATTTAAGGTGGTAAAGTTACATCACAGAGAAATGTGAACAAATAATTCTAAAGCCAAGAATGATGATCGGGTTTATATCCTAAATCTCTCTGCATGATTGCAACTACTTGGCATTACTGGATTACAATTTGGGCCACTACAAGAATGGAGCCTGATAAGATAATACAGAATGAGAGGCGCTGTACTTCATCTCTGTCTCAGGAGCTAACGCGGATCCCTCTTATTTTGCCAGATATTCAGGTTGTTTGAAGAACAGGTCTGAAAACAGATGGTGTTATCTCAGGCAACAGGTAGAATCCCCCCTTGTTTTAAAGAGCTCAAGTTTTTATGACTCAGTGGGAGACTAAGTGACTTGTAAAGCTGATTTTTTTTGGCAGTGCAGTGATAAATACACGCCGTGCTGAGGTGAATTGCTGTCAAATGCTGTCTAGAATACAGCCCATTAGGGGAAACACTTTTTGATGAGGTGCAGTTTTCCCTCTGGTCTCTGGAGACGCTTCTATGCATGACACAGCAAAATATCGCATACCTCGAGCATTTTAATGACTTCAGCTGTAACACTTCCCCATATGTTTTTGTCTTATTTTTCGCCTCCGGCTAAATCACGTGGTGTAATGCCATGCTGTGAAAACTTCATAATTTATAGTCAATTTGCGGCAGGGGAATTTCTCAGATCCAAGTATGAATGGTGCCTGTGAACTAAATTTACTGCACAGTGGTGTTCATTGTTAACCCTAGCACATGACAAAATGGATTAATGGCTACTATAGGCTCATGAGAGTGTCAGCTTGTTATGGATTTGGAGTGTTTCAGAGCATGTGGCTGCTTAGCTGTAAAGCTGGACCTAAAGTCACCTTTTATCTCAGAAACTCACCAGTAGCCTGAAAGAGATTTAGCAGTATATCAACAGCGATGCTCCATTTTAAACACCTCAGTATGAGATTTTTAATAGAGCAGCTCTTTTCTGTCAAGAAAGGCAAGAATTAGGCGTGGTTAAGTGGTGCAACAATTGATTAAACCTAAACTTTGCTTGTCTCTGTGTCAGATATCATGTATGAGTTCACCAAACGATCTGCTCAGAGGGACAGAATGTCTCATTCATACTGGGTCTTCTAAGAGCCAATGACTTTTTTCCTTTACACAAACCCGAGCTGGTCGTCCAGGACTCACAGACTGTGGTCCTGCAGCATCTGTTGAACAGTGTAATTATTTATTGATGGGCATTTATGCTGTGTTTGTATATGTGTATTTGTGTGGGTTCATGACAGACATGACTGTTTGCATGTGTGCTTGTGCAAACACATGTTCATCGATGTGTCTGTGTCGCTTTAATTATGCATATGTGTGTGTGTGGGAATGCAGGAGGTGCACATATGTCTAGGTGTATGTGTGTGTGTGTGTGTGTCCCAGTTGGTCCCAGCTGGTTTAGGGCTTTTCTGCTAGCTGCTCACCGGGTACCATGATATGAGATAAAGCCTCAAGACATCTTTTGGGTGTGTGTGGGTGTGGAGATGTGCGAACATGCACACGCACACACACAGACACACACACACAGACACACACACACAGACACACACACACACAGAAAACAGTTAATATTAAAAACAATGCAAAGTATACATTTGGATTGAATTAGTCTGACTCACTTGACTGTATGCCTGCCATTGGCCACCTGTTTCAGTCAGCCTTCTCCTCCTGTCCAGCTATGTGCTGTTACATTTTCAAAATGCTGTTGCTATTAAAAACAACAACAACAACAACCTCCAGGCTATCGATCTACAGGTTGGAATTTACCGTAATCCTAACCTGGTCTCAAACTTTACAAACGCAGACAAGCTAGCAGCTGTTACCATTTTATTTCAGATGTAACTATTTTTTAGCCTTTGCTGCATCCTGAGCTGTGCGCAGTCCAGGATGAATGTGATTAGTTTAAAGAAATACAAACAAGCCAGAACATTATTTTCCCCTTTACCAGAACGATAATGGGTTCAGCCAGACCTTTGTCGAGCACTGGCACAGCACTGTGAAAATATGTCTGTGAGCACAATGGAACATGTTTACATAACCATAGGATGCACATCATTAATAATAATTAACCTAGCTACAATTTATCAGTTTTGTGAGTCAGCCTGAAACAAAACCTTGCAGTCACTTGGAATTCTGTTTCCATTTCTGCATGTGCGTCCTGTCCTGTGCCTGTCATGTCATGTGAATGTTCCTGGACCCTCCTCTGTGTCAGCCTGTGCCTACTGCTTTCAGCACACAGCGTTACAATAAAGTATTTTACAGACCTTCGTATTTGGGTGAATCCCTGCCGTGGTCTGTAATAATTGGATTATAGCTGTCAGGGAAGGCTTTAGTTCAGATTACACAGATTATAGTCTGCAGTGCTCAGATGGACAGTATGGTTTAAAGAGCATCATCTGGTTTGTGTCACTTAGAAAGAGCATTTTGGCAAATGTGCAGCTGTGATGTTTGCCTACATTTGGTAAATATAGGCCAAAGTAGCAGATGTGTCATGGTAGACTGAATTAGACTCAACAGTATAGTTGAGGAAGGATTGACATTTGACTGAGATCGTTTCGGCCGAATCCTAACCTTTAAGATATCCACGATCCTTGTACTTGCTCAGGACATCTCTGAATCCAAATCTAAATGTCTGGAGATTTGTCTCATTATCTATGTAGAAATGAAGACATCCAGGCAAACATTTAAGACATTTAAGGATTGTGGATTTATGGAACCTCACATTTCCAGTTTGAATACCTCTTCAAACATAAAGAAGGAAATATACAGGAGGCCAAGTGTTCCGTGTGCATCACTGCTGTCAACCAATGTCAGCCGTGCCAGAAAAGCGTCATGCCAGACTGGAGCTTTCCATGTGGAATTAGCTCAGTTGACGACCGAGGCTATCTGGGGTAAAGCAAGCTGCTGTCCCACTGTGCCACATTAACCTGTGTGGCCAACCGACACTGGAGCGTTCGAGCCGAGCCCTCTCTTCCCACAGAGCTCAGTCTCTGCGGGACTCTGCTACTTTGTGCGTTTTGTTTTTCTGCACACCTTCATGAATTATGACCCAGAAACGTTTCCCACTGGGATTCAGTCTTGACAAACGCAGATACTGGCAGGGATTCTAAATCCACTCCACCTTGTTTTTAAATTCACCAGTGTGGTACTTAAAGCAACAGGCTGGCGTTCATGATTCAGCCTCCTCGTTTAAGCTCTAAAATTAGACCAATTATGCCAAAAGAGCGTTTCAAGGTGTTTTAAAGTATATTGAGTGTGACAAATATTGGAGCTGATGAGGCCTCCTGCGTGCACCGATCCCCGCCTTGAGTGATGGAGGATGGAAGAGGGGATGACTTTAGAAAGGAAGTTAGACAACTGAGAAATAACATGATTATTGCCAGGCCTTGACAGATAGTTTTATCTCTTTTTTTTCACTTGCCTGTGTGGTGCAAATCCAGATATTCAGGAGAGGAGGAGGAGAAAAGGAAAGAGAAAGAGAAAAGGGAGAAAAAACAACCCAAATCCTTCCATTGGTATTGTGCTCTTCAAGTATTTTGCACGCACGCCCGCACGCACGCACTTCATGGTTGCAGGTCAGTCAGGGTTTGTATGTTTTTCATTTAAAATGTTTCAGCTCCTCACATTGGCGCATCTGTTTTCAATCAGGGAGGGGGAGAAAAGGAAATGGAGAAAAAGAAACTCAGATAAAAGAAAAGAATGTGAGGGAAAAGAATGAAAGAATGAAAGCAAAGAAGATATAAGCATGGGTAGAGAGTGATAAAACCGACAGAGCAAAGAAACTGTGTGGAATAAATCTAGCTGCAAAATAAATGTTGATCTCTTGGCATCCCAGCTATTCCTCTGACTCTGACCTACAGGGCTCAAGTCTCTCTCTCTTTCGCCTGCAGCTTTTCGTTCCACCAGAGCACATCTCCTTGCTGCCAGGCTCTCCCTCCATCTCCAACTTAATACTCCTCATTTCACCCAAGCCAAAACAACAGATGTTGAAATGTCGGAGTGCCTTCCCTCCACCCATGAACTCACAGGGAAAAAAAAAAAGACCAAAAAACAAAAAGCGTCAGACCGACGATGCCTTGTAGTTTATGCAATAATCCAGACCAGGCAGTCATCTCCATGCTTCCTCCATGTCCATGATTAAGAAATGAAATGGTACCAAATAGTTTTAGTGGCCTTTTGCTAACCAAAATAAAATCAGTGATGGCTGTTCAGCCAAGGCAGCCAAATTTTCATCAGTTTTGCAGGATATATTACAGTGTTAGGGGAGCACAGTTAAGACCAGTGGTGGAAGAAGAAATACCACAGTGAAAACACTGTGTAAGCATTATTATCAAGATTTAAAGTGTGAATAGTGAAAGAACTCATTGTGCAGGACAATGGTGTCTGTCAGCGTACTGCCAGATCTGATGTTTTTGGATTAATAATATTGCTCCATTAATGTGTATGTTATTTTTTGTGTGTATTCTCCTGCTGTTGATGTTTAGTGTTTAGCTCATTGTAGCTACTTCATGTACTCTTGGGTTGTTTAATGTACAGCACTGCATTATGTTCTATAAGATCATCACATGTTTGTAGCATTGCCGTCCCGTTAGCACCGCGCATCTCTAAAAAGTCAGCTTCTCATGAGAAAAAGACCTGCTTTCAGCTTGTTGATCCAACAGGCTTTTTAAAGAGTTTATTTAGCTGAAGAAGAGGAAGAGGTTCTCTGTTTGTGAAGGAACACTTAATCCTTCAGTTTAAAAATTCACATTCAAAATCAACACAGTTGGAGATGCATGGTTTTCATGGACAGGAAGGGGATAGAAGCTGTAATCTTAATAGTAACTAGTAACTAAAGCTGTCAAACAAACAAAGTAGTGTAGTAAGAAGTACAGTATTTACCTCTGGGATGTAGGCAAATGGGTGTCGTTGGAGCATTCCTCATTTTTCCCAGTCTTTAGCTGCTCCTGTCCCAACATGTTTGAAATTCAAATTCACAATAAGCAGATATTTGCAAAAAACAATGAAGTTGATGAGGTCAAACATTAAATATGTTTGTACTGTTTTCAATTGAGTATATGTTGGAAAGGATTCTTCCAGCTTTTTTGCAATCAGAATTTGTACAAGTAGACATTTGCATGAAATCAGAATACTCCAGTAAAGTCCAGGTAGTGTTACAGGAAAGTTACATCCCACCACTGGTTAAGACTGACCTGGACATGACTTGGGTGTCTTTTTTTTGGTATCCTTGAGGAATTAAAAAACATGCCGAATGTATTCAAACAACTCTCAAGCAGATTTAAAAATACATTTTAAACTCTTTACTGACATTTGCCAGGACACCTGGCACATTGCTACGTGCCTTGGTACATTACCGTCCCACTGTAGATACGCTTCAAACAAGTGGAATGTGCATCACATCACCTCACGTGTTTACATTTGCTAACCGTACATGCATGCAGCTACAACTCAAGATACAATTAAATGCTGACTCGCTCAATAAAACGTTGCTTCATGGCACAACCAAAAACTCTGCAAGGTATCCTTAAGTGATGACAGGAGACAGAAATCAGTTATTCATTGTGATTGGTCCTGTGCTTCATATAGCTCTTGTCATAACCTTCGTTGGTGGTGATTGATGGTAGTCCATGGTAACATAATCAAGATTCAGCATCAGTGTCCAAGCTACCTTATTTGAATATTGTGACAAATTGTGTCCTTTGCATCCTGTGCTTATCTTGTCATAATACTTAATAAACCAACTGCGGTAATAGAAGGCGGGCACTGTGGGTGCACATGACAGCATGCACATGTGTGTGTGTGTTTGTGTGGGTGTGTGGGTGTGAGATGCAGATGCTCGTAGCTCTGTTGCCATTAGAGCAGACTGTGCTGCCAGATGTCTGCACAAAGTCCACTCTGTGTGTGTGCATAACTTTCAGCGGCTGTCTGTGCACTTTCCTCTTCCCCAATACACACACACTCACTTTCTCGCCCACATGCACACAAATGGGCATTAAACAACAGTGGGATGTGTGTGCGCATGTATGCTTGTGTTTGTTAGTGTGTGCGTGTTTGTGTGGAAGCAGTTCAATGCTTCAAGAGTCCTGGTCTGTTAGACAGATGTTAGACCTGCACCCCTACCCTGTCACACACACACACACACACACACACACACACACACACACACACACACACACACACACACACACACACACACACACACACACACACACACACACTCAGATTTTCTTTTATACACTGAAAAAACAAACATGCACACACAGACACACACATTCACTCATTAACAACCAATTAGAGAGCAGATATTGGCTCACTGGGGGAAACTAAAGGCCAACCAGTGCTGTTTTCCGCTTCCAACGCCAAGTCACAACAAATACCTGGATGCAGGCCAGGAGAGTGTGTGTTTGTGTGTATGCATGTGTATGTTTGCGTGTGTGTTCTTTCCTTCTTCTTCCCAAGTTTGGCAGTCCAATCTCATCTCCTTTCTTTATTAGAAAAAGACACACACTCACTAACCCTCACATAATTAAATGCATTTTTCCACTCTGCAAGTCTTGTTGTTCATTGCATCAGCCAGTGTGTCTCAGTAGTATAACTCTCGCGTCGACATTATCTTTCTCACATGGGACTGATGCGCAAGCTATGTTTAACACGTACACACTTGCAGCAACACATGCACACACCCGCTCATTCTCCATGGGATTGGAGCAATGTGTTTATACCAGTGTTGGATGAGGAGATGCTTGAGACATTTGGCTCTCTGGAGAGCATGTTGACAACATCCCTCTCTGTCTCACTCTCTGTTTGCCTCAATCACTGCCTCGAACTCGCTCTTTCTCCCTCTCTCCCCCTCTCTCTCTATGTGATGTGATTTTTCAGTGCTCTCTTGCATCCCTGCAAATAAATCAAGATTTGAAGAAACCAAAAATTTGCTGACAATTTAAGCTGATTAGACAGATCAGATCTTTCTTTTCCAATAAATTACAGAGAAAGCTAGAGAGAGAGAGGGAGGGAGGGAAGTTCACATACACACAATGTAATGCATAAATAGTGCAGGAACAAGAGGAAAGGTCTTCACAGATCCAGACTCTGAGACTTGATCTTAAATGGACTGGTCTGAAATTGATTTGAGGATAGACCAGATCCAAAATGCAGTTGACCCACACAGACCAGGGGACAGAGCTCTGAAAGTCGCAGCAGCATGATGCTCCACTAATTACCGAGCCGCCTCACTGAAAAAAAAAAAAAAAAAAAAAAAAGCAGTGCATGTCCTAAGATTCATTGTCAAGCCTCACAAAAGAAGCTCTTCTCCATGCTTTAAAGTCTTTTTACAATTAAATGGAGTCATCCTTTGGTCAAAACAATGTCAGAAAAAATAGTGAAAATTGCCCATTACAATCTCCTTTAAGTGATCAAATGTCTTGCTTTGAGACCGAGACTGAAAACAATTGGCACCTGCTCCATCATCAGTGCTGGGTCAGCTCTCTCTTCCAGAGCTGTTAAACATGATATAAATGCTACTTTGTGCTTTTATATTTTTGAAACCAATTGTTTTGGTCTGATTTAAGGAGGTTTGGAGGATGAAGTGACCTAATCAACAAATTCTGTTGTGTAGTTTAATGTGCACAATAAATTTTACACTGTTTCAGTGCTTACTTCAATTTCAATTCATTTAATTTAATTTCATTATTTCTCTATTTTTCTTGCACCGTGGCTGTCATTACCAAGGAAATACAGATTAATGCTCACTAGCCCTCATGTGTAATGTTTGGTAAATGCTATAGATGAAGTTCTGCCTTGTGTGATAAAATCAACTCAGTGTTCAATGTACACCGTGGAATCATCTATACTGCATTCAATACACATGCATTGTATGCATTTGAAATGGAAAGACTCCTTTAGTTTTCAGTGCAAAATATGAAAAAGGAAGACACGAAGGTTACTGTAACTATAGTTTACAATGGATGTGTGTGTGGGTGTGGGCGTGTGTGTGTCTGTGGTAATATTGGTCGTGTTCTTCCCAGTGCCACATCTTCTAAACCACAGTATGGTCACAGCAGCTCTTAAACTTGCATGGTTAATGGGCAATTCGAAGAACTGAATCCAACCTCGCTCTGACGCTCTGTCTCTCTGTCTCTCTGTCTCTCGCTCGCTCGCTCGCTCTCTCTCTTCCTGGATTGAGGCTCATTAGTGGCGACAAGAGCGCTGTTGACCCTTAGCCTTCCCCTATGTCTCTGCTCCCTATCTCCCCTCTTCTTTTTCCTGTTTTCTCTCCCCATCTCCTCTCCTTTCTCTTCATCTCACTTGCCCCACTCTTTCCCTCATCACCCCATCATCACTCACCCAGCATGAGTTTGGCAGGGGTGTGTGTGTCTGTGTGTGCGTGTGTGTTGCCAGGGGCCAGCCTGTGCTTGTGTACAGCAGAGGTCTTCGGCAAGGACAACACAGGGGACTCTGTCCTTGCCTAACCCCCTGGAAATAGAACAAAGGTGTGTGTATGTGTGTGATAATGCTATGTACAATGTCCTGAATGAGCTATAGCTAGTAATAATAATAGCACGGTCAGAGGTCCAGTAAGCCAACAGGGACACACTGCATAGAGCTTACTGTATGAAAGCACACACAGACTGCCGCAGGTCACCTTATGTTACAGATGCAGTAAAGAATTATTGCCCTGATTAACACTCAGTTGTGGAGTGTAACTAAGTAAATTTACTTATGTACTGTGCCATATCTCTAAATTTGGTGATTTTGAATTTGAATTTAAAATTTCTGTTTTATAAACTGAAGGATTAAGTGTTCCTTCATGACCTGAGAACATTCTCCTCCTCTTCAGCTAAATAAACTATTTAAAGCTGCTCTTGGATTAGCTGGAAAATGCATAGTCACAAAGCTGAGAAGAGGCTGTTTTTCTGAGCTCATGAAAAGCTGGCTAGAGATACGTGGTTCTCACGGGACAGTGACGCAAACATCTGATTGTATAGAATATGATGCATTGCTGGAGATTAAACTACGCAGCAGTGTGCAGATAAGCTCAGCCGTACACATCTGCAGCATTGACATGCAAGCATACACATTAATGCAGCAGTAACATTCATCCGAAAACATCAGAGTAAAACGCTGATGGGCAACTTTTTTGCCGTGGGATTGCTTTAACTTTTAAAACTTTAAGTCAACGTAGCTGATAATACTTAGCTACTTCAGTACTGATTTGAATGCAGGACATTACATGTAGAGGAGTATTTTTACAGTGTGGTGTTCAGAGATTTTACTTTAGTAAACTTTAGTAAGTAACTTTAGTTACTTTAGTTCTTGTATGATTATTAGTGTTTAGACAAAATTTACCATTTGAGAAGTTTTTTTCTTGTGTTGGATGAGAGAAAGTGGACTGTTTCAAGGTGAGACAAAAGTATTATATTAACAGTTGGTTTGGCTTGATGACGTGACCTTGCTCTGAAAACCTCCAGAAAACATCCAGATATTTAACTTCTAAAGTCTCGACACACACACACACCCACACACACACACACACACACACACACACACACACACACACACACACACACACACACACACACACATATATATATATGGCCTCCAAAAGGGGCCCTAGATTAACCAACTGAAATGGACATTTGTCATATTATGTGTCTTTGTCTGCATGGAATGCTTTTTGGATACCTTTTTGTTTACATTTAGCCACATGTGTGCATCTCCATCTGTCAGACTGTAAAGCTGATTGCAAATCGTTTTGATTTTGCTGGGCTTCGTGCAGCTCTGAGAAATCTCTATTCCACTCCAGAAAGTGGTGATTCACCTGAAGCTGTAACCACCAAACTGCCAGAATAATCAACATTTATGCACTTGAGCAGTTGATTTGCAGAAATTGACGGTTAGCAGTAACAGGTAACTAGCTAACAACTACCCATAAACACATGGATGAATTGCATTTATTTTACACGGGTCGTCACAGTCTCTCATTCACATTGCTGCCTCAGCCACACAGAGTCACTCTCACACAGATCATTCAGCGGTTGAACTGATCGGGGATCAGATAGATTGTATGCATGCGCTGAAATCGCTGGAGCTGCTTTTTCCTCTGTCACAAACACCAGGAGCATCACGTCAGGGTAACTTTAGCTGCCGTCGTTGACTCATTTAGTTGCACTATGGGAGGAGAAATGCTTATGAGTGGGCCTTGACAAGACAGATGCCTTTGCACCTTTTCAACATTTGGCTCGAATGCATCTACTGGTTTCAATCCCTCTCAAATTCTTCTTGGATGCATTTACACATAGATGTTTTGAGTTTGGATAGCTATCCGATCTGCCCAAGATGCATGCCAGTTTCTCAGTGTACATGGATTGCATACAGTGTGTGTGGTGAGTGTTTGGGAATGCATGAATAAAACATGAATGGAAGAAAAAATCAGAAATAGTTATTATATGTTTGTCAGGATTTTTTGTGGTTGGCGTGTCACATGTTACAAACCACAATAATAATGACCTATTTGTAGTCCTTGACATTTAAATAAAGAGAAGGGGATCAAATGATGAAAGTCTGTTGTTAAATTAGGTTCTTCAGTCACGTCCGGATTGGTGGCAGAAAAAGCGTCTCCTCAGTGAGTTGCTGTAGAGGAATGATCGAGTAGGCACACTGTAGGAATTACATGTCTACAAGGCGCACAACAGCTAGCAGATGTCAGGTCTGTGTGAGGCCACATTTGTCTGCAGTGAAAACACGTCGACTGAACGCTCCACTGTGCCTCAATCTCAGCTGTTGACTCTATGGTAATGATGCAAGTCAGGCTAAACATAACAAACCATTAGCGTCCTCAGCATGTCTTCAACAGCGCTGGGAAGATGGCGATCTCACTTCTGTGTGTGCGAGCTCGGCAGACACTGGGAATGCAGATTAGTTTACAAGTATGAGGCGCCCGGCATAAATAAATCCAGGCTAAGTTATGTTATTACAAGCTACTATAATAAACCATTTTTGCTGTGGTCATGTTCTTAAAAAGTTTTGCTTTGGACACAAAGAGGATAACGGGCCTGGTTGTTAAGGGAGCAGAACACTTGTGGTTTTGATTCAGATGTGTTGCTCTACCACATAGTAACAATGCTTTTGATCATCATGCAACAGAAGTCTTCATTTTATGCCCTTTAAGTTACTCTCAGCATGGTGGAAAGACCTCTGCAACTACACATAGTTGTTTATCTCAGCAGTCATGTGACCTGTGCTTGAAGCCCAGGATCAACATCCTGATAATGCTCTTGAAGGGAGGAAGGAAGGAAAGAAAGAAGTTCTCTGAGAGCTACAGGCATATGAAAGCAATGAAAAAAAGAGCACCATTTAGGGACGGACATGATTTTCCCACTGGCCAGTCCTTGTGAACCATGAAAGAACAAAAAAAAAAAAAAAAAGGGAAAGGGACAAGAGAAATATGTGGAGACAGAGATGGTAAAAGAGAAAAGAGTGAAGAATGAAGAAGAGGATTTGAAGCAGGAGGAAAGAGAGGGATGGAAGGAAAGAGGAGAGTGAAAGAGAGGAAATGAGTGGAGGTTCTGTTGTCTTTATCAGAGGAAACAAGGGGAACTGCATGGCAGGAAGCCAAGGCCAGGGTTCATACTGTCACTGAGCCATCTCTCTCTCTATCTATCTCTTTCTCTCTCTGTCTTTTCTCCATACTCCTTCCCATCTTTTTCTTCCTTCCAGACTTTTATTCCCTCCTCTTCATATCTGTCTCCATCTGCCCTGCATCACTTCATGTTTACTCTTGTTTTCCCCCTTTGTCCATCTTTCTTCCTCTCAAATTACTCGCAAAAAAGTTCCGAAATTGAGAACATGTTTATGTAAATCACACAAAAGCTGAAGCATTGTGTGTACTGTCTCTCTCTCTCTCTCTCTCTCTCTCTCTCTCTCTCTCTCTTCTCCCCCCCCCCCCCCCCCCCCCCCCCCCCCCCCCCTCTCCATCACTTTCTCACGTTATGTCTTTGTTTAATGAAATTCAACTTTGCTGTGTTTCTGGGGGCCTTTGACAACAACAGACTTTTTCTCAACCCTTTTTCAACCTGCAACACACACACACATACGCACGAACGTTCACTAACACACATGTTCACTGACAACTCAGCTGTTTTGGGGGGATGGGGTGATTGATTACTCTCAATGGAGACGATGCATCTTGTAATGAACAAGAGAAAGCTGGCATGTTAATTTGAGTCGTGTGGGTGGCTCAATCTTGCTTCTGTGTGTGTGTGTGTGTGTGTGTGTGTGTGTGTGCTTTGTTCCTTTCTGTACATGAATGTTTATGTGATCCTGCATATTTGTTCATGTGAAAGTTAATGTACATTTTTAGCTTCTTATTTTGTGTTTGTGTCTGCATGTGAGTTCCCATAGTAAGCAGCTTCCATCCATCTGTTTTATGCACATTTCCATTTGGTTCATAAAAATAAGTGGATTATGCAAGTTTTTTTCACGCTTGGCTGAAGTGAAGTTGCTGTATTGATAGAATACAACTGTGACAAAGTGCAATGGAACCAAACATAGTGAATACATCATGACAAACATGAAGCATGTGGATGCCTGAAGAGACTAAAAATAGCAGCAGATGAAAACGTTGGATGTGTGAGACGATAACCTTCCTCAAATGAACACAGGAAACAGCCATAAATGGCATATATCCATCATGTCTTCGCTTGTTTGAGGTTTGCCTGGCGCTCTCTAAATCACATAATCTCGTCCTGCAGTCTTCTGTAATAGTTTAATGGTATCACATAAGTGGACGGAAACATGCATTTAATTAGCATTTTCTTGTGCTGATTTCCTGACAATTCTGTTTAAATTTGCTCTGCATTTGGGCGAAAGCTGTATGTTAGGGTTAGGGTATACGCGTGTGCATCTGTTTAATCTCCTTTCATAGTGTTTTGGACATGGGGCTTCATACCTTAACTTATCTTTACAATCATTTCTGACGGTGTGCTCACATTTGATTCATGAACAATGCTGAGCATACAAAAAAACTTGCTTAAGTACATTCTAAGAACCCCATGTGTAACTTACACACTGTGATCTGTAAGTCTAAAATCAACTTAAAATGACAGAGCCTGCCTTGCTATGCCCCCTCATGTAATGCCAGCACAAATAGGGGTTCAGTCATGAGTACAAGAGAACAAGAGAACAGCAAGCCTTTGGAAGACAAGACCATCTTCATGATGATAGCAGAGGAGAATGAAGCCAGGCAGCACATATTATTCTGTGGACTAAATAGTGGGTTGATAAATAAAGCCAAACGTGCAGCTTGGGAGTGTGCTGCCATTGCGGTGAACAAGGTGGACCAGGAAGACAGAACTGCGGCTGATATTAAAAAGAAATGGTCTGACCTTAAACTAGAAAGGAATAAAAGTGTGGTTAATTGATAATAATCACATTGTTTACAAAGCTCATGCAAAGTTCACCACAGGCTTGGTCGCACAAGTGTCCCAAACTGCAGTACCCCTTCATAACCAGCAGGAGAATCACTTCAGGTCTAGTCAAAGTAAGGTTTGAAATAACTGCTTATATGTGGTTTTCCGCTGAAATCATACATAAGATCATAAGTCTGTTTTAGAACTGAGGCCTCAGACGTGTGTGTTTCCCACAGTGCTTCTCGATGTGTGTTTGCAGGATGTGTGTGCATGTGTGTGAGGCCTTCAGAGTAATTCAGCCTCTGTCCATTATCTCTGTTACACATGTCAGAGTAAGGGGAACCTCCTGATGCGTACATAGCTATCGCATGCTTTTAATGACATGCCAATTACACACGCATGCACACACACACGTTCATAAATCAGGCGTGACATATCAACATATCACTGAGGCGATGTGGCTGTGTGAGACACTTTGATTATGATATGCTAATCTGACCTATAATTTACTTCCTGTCATTTCTCCGTGATCTCCTCCGGTGTCCTGCTCATGTTTTCACTCTCGCCTCCATTATTGCAGCTCCAGTTGACTTTCTCGCTGTATTGGCTGGTGTCTTATTAGAAACTACATTGGCAAAGCTGTATACAAAGAAATCAATATTTAAAACATTAACAAACAACTGTTCATCCGTCTGAACCATGCTGAGACGCTTAATTGCTTGGTTTGACATCATGTCCTATGAAATAATCAAATGCTGTAGTGGAGGGGAGAACATCAGTGGCACAGAAGCCTTTGCTGCATGATACTGTGCTTTTTTCTTTAGTGCAAGACAAATGTCACTGGCTTGTCTATCAGTATTCAAAAAAGTAAAAAATAAGAGTAAATAAAGCTGTTGGGAGCTGATGAAACTGAAGTTAATTTTTCCAGTAACGCCCATTAATTTCTTACCATTTCTCCCTAAATCTGCACCGGCTTGGCTTCACTCCAGCACCATAAACTGTGTACTAAGTGCCAGGGAGATCGAAAGCCTCCTCCTTCTTTAAGAATTAATGTTAGTTTAAGGAGAGAAGGGATTTAAAAAGTGTTAATGGTTGAGTTAATGGCTTCCTTTCCCTCTATCCCCCGAAACCCCAGCCGCTGCAGATAGATGACAACTTCTGCGGCCAGGACTTCAACCAGCCTCTAGGGGGCACCACCGCCATCGAGGGCATCCCGCTTTACGTGGACAAGGACGATGGCATGACCTCTGTGGCGGCCTATGACTACCGCGGACACACTGTGGCATTCACTGGCACCCGCAGTGGACGCATGAAGAAGGTAGGCATGCTGGAGTGTGTGTGTGTGTGTGTGTGTGTGTGTGTGTCTGTGTGTCTGTGTCTGTGTTGCTCTTTATGGCTGAAACTGTATTTCCGTTATGGTGTGAAAACCTCATAACCCCATTTAAAATGTATTAGCTTGAGGTAAAGTACCAGAAACTCTTCAAGCAGGCAAAAGTCAATGGTACAAACCTGCAGTAAATGTGTAAATTGTGGCAGAAATATCTGGTAAAGGAACAATGCTGTTTTGCAGACAGAAGATTTTCACCTGGCAGTTATTGTGGTGTTATCCAGTGTTTTTTCTGGTTTTTGCCATTAGCTGTTTCTTCTACATTGTGAATGATGTGAGACATAAGTTACAGCAATAACTGACATGAAACTAATAAAATGTGACTAAAATGGGGATTCAAATGCGCCTGCTGGAGTACAATAATGTGTGTGTGTGTGTGAGTGTGTGTGTGTGTGTGTGTGTGTGTGTGTGTGTGTGTGTGTGTGTGTGTGTGTGTGTGTGTGTGTGTGTGTGAGAGAGAGAGAGAGAGATAGAGAGAGAGTGTGTGTTTTCATGCTCTACAGAAAACCGTTTTCACTTTGAAGCAATTTTGTGTCATTTTATGATGTATTTTCAATGGTCATTGGTTTTGGCATCGCTGACAAATGGTTTTGTCATCAGAAATCTCATTGCAGACATCAGCTGTGAATGTGTGTCTGTGTCTTTGTGTATCTGTGTGTGTGTGTGTGTGTGTATCTTTCATGTCATATTTTGTGTTTTGTCTTTAATGGCTTCTCACCGCTTTGTCATTGAATGCTATTAAGACATAGCAAATAAGACACATATACATCTGAAGAGAAAAGTGAGGCAGCAGCTCTGGACATGCACTGTGTGTGTGTGTGCGTGCGTGCGTGCGTGTGTGTGTCTTTGGGTGATGTGTGGAGCTCATGCTGTTCGACACACCCGAGCTGTGTGGGTTTTATCTTGCTGAGTGTTGTTTGGTGGTCTAGTCACAGTGTTGTCAACAGCCAGGGAGTGTTTCTGAGTGGCTATAAGGTGGGTAAAGATGATTTCTTAGGTGTCTGCTGAGTCGTGCTGGTGTGAAACCCCCCTGTTTTGTGTGTGTGTGTGTGTAGTTCTGTGTATTTGTTGTGTGCTGTCCTCAATCATGGGCAAGTAGTAATTTTCCATCATGTTCAGCATACACACAGCATGCAGTCCCTTTGAGTGTGTGCCTGTGGGTTTACAGTATGTGTGTGCGTGTATGTGTGTGTGTTCCTCAAGTACCCATGTTGAGTAGACCGCACGGTGTGTACGCCAATCAGCTGCTCCTTCATCTGAGATCCGACTGAGCCGCTTCTGTTTTTTTTTCTTTTTTTCACTTTCCCTCTCAGCAGGACATCTCCGTATGAGTGTGTCCGTGTCACCAACACTCTGGAGACTGAATAAAACAGTTACCTGGGGATGAAAATAATTGCATAAATACATACACAAAATAAATACAAAAGAAGGAACATCCACATTTCACTGTCAGCAGCATTTAACTTTGAAAAGTTTTAGAGAATGTTCCAGAGAGTTTTATTTATTTATTTTTTATTCTGAGGAACACAATACTTTAAAGTCATCTGTCATTTTGTAGGTGCTCACATAGTGATGTCTTTGTTTGGAAGTCTTTGTGTTTACATCATACTTTCTGTCATATTGCATTAAAGCCAACCAGAATGCATTTGAAACATTCGGTTGCTACAGTTTTTGATATGAGTTTGACAGTTTCAGCATTAGACCTGTGTGTTTCTGTAGGCGGTGGAATATCTGTTGCAGTAATGCTGCTGTCAACTGCTTTTATATAGACTATGATAATGTGCATAACACACACTCGTGCACACACACATGCCTCCTTACACAGCTTCCTGTCTCTGGTGTTTTGCTAAGTCGACTGAAACCTAGCCCACTAGTCCTTGTGCCTGACCCCTGTTCTGTGTGTGTGTGCAGACAAATGATTTGTGTGTGTGTGTGTGTGTGTGTGTGTGTGTGTGTGTGTGCGTGCGTGCGTGCGTGCGTGTGTGTGTGTGTTGAGTGTGTGGGGTCAGCAGATCCTGGATGATATCCCGCTGATCGGAATCCCATTTCCCCTCAGCCGGCGTGTCTTCCTGTGCTCGGGCATGGAGGGAGGAAGGTGAATGTGGAGGTGGAGGCTGCCAGTGTCCTCACACAGATCAATGCAGATGCTGCAGTAACATGTAGTCTATGAGTGTATGAGCAGAGGGATGGCGAGACAGGACACCAGTTAAAATAAATCAGCAGCGATGGCAGCTATAGCCAATTTGTGAGGTTTGCAAACTGGTGCCTGGTAAGTCTGACACAGGAGGCTATTAGCTTTAGCTTCAAATGTGGTCTTTCCAAATAAATTGGAGGACAACAGTTAATAAATGGCTGAACTAGATTTGTATGAAACAGAATTTGGAGGGAGGAAGAGGGAATAGAGCTGAGATCAGAAAGAGGGAGGAAAGGAGAGCGAGGCTGAGGCAGATGGAGAGAGATGGTTACAGGCTGTGTGGTTTTATTGCTATTCATTGGGAGTTAAACTGTGCTCCTTGGCCTAATGAAATGTAAAGCTGCAGCGTATTGATGTGTACACACGCGCACGCTCATTGGATTCCTGCAATACGGTTGCTGCTGAATGTGTGTCTGCGTGGACGTGTCTCGGCTGCTAGACTCCCTGTATTGATTGATCTATGAATATATAATCACTAGTGTAAAATCTTAAGCATAGGCAGTCCACTGGATGAGTGATGGTGTCTTTGTGTGTGTATGTGTGTGAGGGAGGGATAGCTGTGACGTAAGCCAGGGTAAAGCTGTGCTGCCTTACGTCAGCATGACTAATCAGAAAGCCTTCAATGAGTAAGCACAGCATGTATGTGCAGAACACCCTCCTAACATCTCCATTACTGTAGAGTTAATTGCTTTCTTTCTGTACAGGTTTTGAATGTTAATGTAAGGATGAGCTGTTGTCTTAGTTGCCCTTGTAGACTGCAAATTTGCCGTTCTCTTGGTCATTTTTTTGGACTCTTTGTTTGCAGAGCGGAGAACAGCTGATTAAGAGTGTGTCAAAATAGAGGCTCATTTTGTGATTTAATGCAGTAGGGCCTCTGTTTGTGTAAGCTATTACATAGAGTGACCAATAAGACAAAAAGCAGAGGATGAGAGTGTAGGACACAATGCAGGGTGTGGATGTAGAATAGGAACATAAACTAAAATACATCTATTATTTTGTAATAACAATAATCGATTCATCGTTTCACTTTTGGACTGCTTGTTAGACAAATCAAGCAATGTGAAGATCTCACCTTGGATACAAGAAATTGTGACAGGCTTTTTTTCACTACTTTTTTGATTACTAAATAGATTATTTTGGAATTAATCAACATTTGTCAAAAAAAATTGTCAGTTGCAACCCTAAACTTTTCCAAAGGGCATGTATTACTGTTGATGCAGTTTGTGGAAGACTGCTGGTTTGAATGGGGACTGTGTAATGTTTGCTGAACAGAGGTGTGGTCACATGTGACAGTCATGAGCTAATGCTAAAACACTGTGAAACAGTAGCATGATTATAAAACAATAAAGAGTCATCATGTACTGAGCATGTGAGTTCTTCTTTGACCTTGGAAACAGTAAAAATCTTAACTCAAGCTCCCCTTGCTGTCTTTTTTCTGAGCAGTTATGGATAACTGAGGATGACCATCAGATCCAGTTCCTAAAGGTACTAATTGGTAGACCTTGATTTGAAATTGTATTGGAAGTGGCTCAGTGTTTTCTGTTATATATGGTGCCATTTTTCTCAAAAAAATGGACTTAGATAAAAAATATCACCAGTGTGTCTTCACCAAATTAGCTCTTTAATATTGTTATCACAGAGGCGCATTCATTGTTGGATGCAGAGTGCAGAATCCAAGGCAAAAGATAAAGGATTAGGAGGGTGTTTAAGGCTGAAGGACATTCTACAGTGTGCGATACGGAGGGTCTCTAATGTGTGATGAAAGATGTACAGTAGGACGACGGATATAGGGCATACAGGATGAGTGTGGAGTGTAGGGAATATTTGGATGCCGGATGCAGCCTTGCAGCCACAGCATGAAGACAAAACGGCTGCCTCTCTCCTAGTCCTCCTAGCCAAATGCCAGCAGTCTCATGGCAGCCGGTCAGCATGTATATGCATCATATATTGTTTTCTTTGCTCAATACATCAAAGTGGAACATGATGACATTTTTCTTTTCAACAGCACATCCTTTTGTAGGGAGACAAGGTGTAGGTGGGCTACCAATAGCTTTTAACATTATGAAATTGTACTATGGGCTGCCTTCTGTGCCGTTTGCCAGAAACATCCCAACCACCCCCCACACCCCCCCCAAGCCTCGTCTTAGTAAAAACCTGGAAATCCTTTCATTCCCCTCATTTCGTCTCCTCTTTTGTCTACCTGGGAGAACAAAGCACTCTCGCCACATCAGGCGAGATGAAAAGAAACTCTCAACAGCCTGAAGTATTTCCAGACTTCAGAAACAAAAACAGGCAAGCAAGACAGGCAGAGAGAGGGGGAGATTTACTCAGAGCGGTGTATAGGTGTGTGCACGTGCATGTGTGTGTGGTGGGTGAAAGGGGGTGGTTTCATGTCATTTCATCATTTCCCTGCTAGCAGCAAATCCAATTACTTTTCCCTTTCCTTTCTATCTTGGAAGATAGCCTGAGTGACAGGACCGATTGGAGCAGCGCTACTGAGGTAACTGTGCCAACCGCTTGATTGACGTAACGCTGCCACTTCGCTGCCTTGAGACACGGAGATGAGTGAGACTGGTTAGGCTTCAGGGCATCTCAGAGCCAGTGAGGTGGACCAGAAGTTTGCCGGCCCCACTCCTTCGATGGTACATCCCTCCCACTCAGAGATGATCTAATTCGTTCTTTGGCAAGATGCTTCCTGCGTTCTCCTCATCTTCTGTGTGACAGCTGTGACATGCGTTGCCCCATCCTATCTGCCTCCCTCACTCTCACTCTCCCTGTTAACAGTAGCCCACCCCCTTAATGATATCAGCCCATGAGCAAGGATAATAAGCTGTATATATTCTGTGAATTGACTCATGATCTGCCCACCTTCCTAAGTGGTACTGTATATCGACCACTATACCACCAGTGCATTCCAACTTCAAATCAAGCATTAACGCCTACCTGCATTTCCCCCTTGCAGTTTGCGTATCAGTGCATTTGTTGAAGCACTGTACAATTTTGACGTGCTTGTGCTCTATTTAAGTATTGCCTTTTTACGAAAGCGTTCTGCTTTATATTTATACTGACAGATGAAATATTCTACTTTTTACAATTTGAAAGCTACAATTACTGTTACTTTTCAGATTGCAGTTGTATTTAAGAAACTGTTTGGAGAATACTGGAATACTTCACCAAAAAAAAGAGCAAAGTTTAGAGAAATGTCCAGATAATGAACACAAATCTTTAGAGAAGAACTTTGTTTTCTCCTTTTCTCATCCTTTAATCACTTCATGACCCCTCAGATTTATCTGGTGACCTTTTGCAGGGGCCCGATCCCCAGGTTACTAACCACTGGAATAAGCTACTTAACTCTCTCTGAATTTGATAAACTCTAATCTCTAATCTCAACATGCTGCTCACATATTGATAGATCAGTTTTAACAATCTAAAAATGTTTTTTTTTTACAAGAATATATTAATCACTGAGGCCATTTTTCTGTAGAACTAGCACTATTAGTTTTCATACTGAAACTAAAGTTGGACTTTAAATGTGCAACTGTGACTTGTAACAGAGTATTTTTACATTGCTGTAGTCATATTGTTACTGAAGTAGAGTACTTCTTCCACCACTGAGGAGTTCCCAGCAAGATGATTTTCCTAACTATCTTTCCCAGAATATGTTATTTGAATAACTTTCAGAGGCCTGAAGAGGCAAAACTTCCCAACATTTTACAAATAAATTATTAGAAAAGAGTCAGTAAAAACTACCAGTATTTTTAGAGCCTGTAAGTCATCTTATAACCATTCAGATTTATCTTGTGACCCACTGCACAGGCACCGCACTCTGACTGGGAACCACTGGTCTCAGCAGTTTATCATGCAGGATACGAGCTCTTCAAATCTCAGTATCCAGTGAATGAGAGTGCCTTGGATCTCTTCCTAGAGTTCGAGGTGGATATGCATGTATTGGCTCTGCAAGCTTAGCAGTAAAACTAGCTGTCAGAATGATTAAGCCTAATCAGAAAACATGGGATGGGAGGTAATTTAGCATGTGAATGCTAATTAGCACTAGCATTTAGACTGGCAGACGATGATTGAAGCGGTGCATCGGCTGCTCAGCCTGGTTAAATGGCAAAAACACCAGGCTGGTAGAAATGATTGATAATCGCGGGTTGGTCTGTTTCCCTGTTTGTGTGTGAGTGTGTGCGGACTCCTGTTTCTCTTCTCTCCAATGCAAACTCATAATGAGCAGATGAGTGCAACACCTGAACACACTAATTCCATCTTTATCCCATTTACTAGAAGTTAGTGGAATAATGTCCTATTGGTTTCTCGGAATACACAACAGGCTTTTGTGAAGCCTTATTTTGTGTGTGTGTGTGTGTGTGTGTGTGTGTGTGTGTGTGTGTGTGTGTGTGTGTGTGGCATCATTCATACTGTAGCTGGAGCTTCTGCCCTAGGACACATACACTTACTGTACACTGCCCATGTAGATGCAAGCAGGCAGTGTACACACATGCTCAGGCACATGCTCAAAAGTGTGATCTGAGAGTTTCTGAAGCTGTAGTTTGAAATGCATTGTGTATGAAATCGTATATATATTAATGTGTCAGTGAGAGGACATTTTTGTTCTTGTGTATGGTCCTCCATAAATGAATGTGTGACCAAGTGTGTGTGTGTAGCCGTTCTGTTGAAGGAAGACTAGTGTGTAAATCTTGCAGAGATAATATTACTGCTGTAAGCGGTACTAGTGTTTCAGTGAATTATCATCCTATTTTTTCCACTACTACTTCTCTACGCTGCCTCTCTTCAGGTCTTGTAGTTTTCCTGTCCACAACGTTCTTCTCTCCCCCCCCACTCCCCTCACTCGTATGTCACCTTCAGCTCCCTCTCTCTCCCAACTGAGGTGGGCTACATGCCCACAAAATCTGCCTCCCTCGAGAATTTCCCGCTTCATCTGTGTGTGTGTGTGTGTGTGTGTGTGTGTGTGTGTGTGTGTGTGTGTGTGTGGGGCATACTGTCCTCTGCTCCACTCCTCATTCCCTCTCCTCTCCCTCATTGTCCTTATCTCCTCTATCCATTAGTACATCAGTGTACGTCAGCCCTGAAAAAAGTGCTATCTCTGTCAAGCCTTTCATGAGAGAGAGACACACACAGAGGGAGAGAGCTAGATGAACAGATATGAAGACATGTCGGGCAGATCCAAAAGTGATACGGTACACCAACTTGTAAACGATCGTATCATGCATCTGCATGCAATTTAATGCATGTGTTTGTCCGGAAGTTTGTCGAAGTAGAGATTCTTTTGTGAAATGTCTTGCAATGTCTTGAGCCAACTTTGAAGTAACAATAAGAAAAAGTACCAGCAGCATAGCGACCCAATACATTCTCTGTGACTCTCACAACACAACATTAGGAGACCAAAGTTTTCACGGAGCTCAATGGGGCATTTTTTAGCTGGTAAAGGATGCACTCCAACATATTTAGAAATAGATTTTCATGTTTGGAACTTGATGTCAACTGTGCACAGGTCCTAAAAGTCTGAATTTAAAGCATTCAAAATATCATATATCACCATATAGTGTATATACAGTATGTGTGTGGAAAATGTGATTTGAAAAACATCTTCATCTGAAATACATGCAAAATGGTTTCCTTTCAAAGAACTCACAGTATCTCTTTCTTTCTTTGTGACTGCCAAAATGATCCCACACAGAAAACCAGTGTATCAGTGTGAAAATGAATTAATGGGAGGACACCTTCCACACATTAGAATGTCTCCTCTGTCCTCATCTGCAGTTGAATTCCCCAGCTGTTACTTATCATAGGAGCAGACAAATGGACAGTATGTAGGAAAAAAAAGACCAGAACCGTTTTTTTGTTAAAGTCAGCACTGCATCAGATGAGGATGGAGTGATGCAGAAATAGTCCTTTAGCGCTCACAGAGTGATCTGAATTACAACAGCATGATCTCTGCCACCTCCGGGACGGAGGCTGATGTGATACTGTTCTGCATCACTTATTAGAGGCAGCCCCTGCTAATGTGCCATTGTGGTTGTGGGTTCAATTCCCTGGTGGGCTATCACTTCATATGTATTACCCCCTGTGTCCTTGAGCAGGGCATTATCTCAGCAGTCCCTCTGGAGGAATATGGCACAGTGTTAATGGATGGACGATGTGCATGGAGAGCTAGATGGATGGATTAGTGAGCTAATGAATCTTTGATAAGTGGGAAGGCTTTGTAAGTGTCAAGAGACAAAAGGAAAGATCACAGCTAAACCTATCAACTGTGAGATGGCTTTAATTCACTCAAATCCATTGCAGTGTCTGTCTTTGGTATTGATATTATGGAAACTAAAACAAAAAGGTCCACCGTTTTTGGACAAAAATGTCATGTCAACATTTTTTTTGTTCATGTTATTATAAGATCACACTGTATTGACATTGGTTTTATCCATGACTTGTTCATGCAAATTGTCGAACTTGGGGCTAACAGTTCTATGTGAAGCAGCTTTCAGTTGCCATAGTGATACAGTCATGTTAGCTGGCAGACACGCAACAATTTTACACAAGGGTTTTGCAATTATTTCTGGTAATTCAATGAAGCAGAGTCCAATATTCTGTCTCCTTTTAACTCTGTTTATGTCTCCACCATCTCCTGAGGGCAAAACATATCTGAATGAATGAACCGAGTTTTTATTTTTACCATGTTCCACTGTTCCAGTCTGCTGCTCTGTCTCCCAGGATGGGCTTCCCTGTCTATGACGCTATTCACATATGTCCCCAGTATAGTGTGCATATAGCGATTGAGAGTGGAAATTGTGCAGGGAGAAATAACGCAGTGTTAACCCTGTAACTCCAGAAATCCAGGCCCCTATGTCACTGTAGAGATCCCACCCCGGCACTGAGTCAGAATGTCCTACTGTTAGGGCATGTACAGCCACAAGTCCAGACAAACAACAGACACAGACACATATGCAGACGTTCAGCAGCAGCCAGCGATGTGTTCTGACAGCTGTTGTGCTGATGACCGGTGTCAGGTGCCAGTGGCCTGATTCAAGCTGGCTAACCTCCTCCCATCACAACATGTGTCTGCACAGATACGGGAGGTGATGGGTGGACATGTGTCTCTGTATCTGGCATGCATCTGGAGAGCAACTGGCATGTTGGGGGGGGATTGATGGGAGTGTGTGTCTATGCAGGTTTGCTTGACACATTGTACTAGGGAAAGATGCACCTCACTCTGTGTATGTGTATGTGTGTGTGTGTGTGTGTGTCTGACAATCTTCAGTATTAACATCAAGGGAAAGATGTTGCCTGTGTGGGTGTGTGTTTATGTCTGATTAGAGGGGAGAAGAAACATTTCAGTGTGTGTTTGCGCCTCTTATGTTAATCTCGTTCACATCAAGGAAAGATGCAGCCTGCATGAGTGTGTGTTTTGTGTGTGTCTGTGTGTATACATGTATATGTGTGCATTTGATTAGAGGGCACGTGCAGGAAAGGATACAGACTGTGTGTGTGTGTGTGTGTGTGTGTGTGTGTGTGTGTGTGTGTGTGTATAAAGGGACTGCAGAGGGTCAATTTTCCATTTGTTTGCGTGCACGTGCAAATGTGTGTATCGCTCTCTGTGAGATCCGTAGATTAAAGAGAATCTCACACTCCATCCATGTGTATGAGGGCTCATCTTCATATGTTTGTGTTGTGTTTAGTGTAGGAAACGGTGTGTGTTTACATTTACAGCAGCTGTGCTTTCTTCATGTAGCATGGGAGCTGCCCACCTGATGCCAGGGCAGCTGCCACACTGACAGCCCCCGTACACACACACACACACACACACACACACACAACAGTGCCAGTCCACCTTTTTTGTATCTCTGAGTGTGTGTTTGCTGCAGAGAGGAGGAGAAAGGGCCAGCTGCAGTGTAAAGCCTTCATCAACTGTTCTTCTAGACTGCCCCATCTGTCTGTCCATTAATACGCACTCAAACACACACATACACTAATGCATACACACTGTCCTTCTGTCGTCTTATCAGACACACATAACGTATCACACTCAATGGGGTCTGTCACGACAATTATCTGTATTCTCTGATGTCTTATGTGAGGAAAATGAGTGTCATCTTTGTGCGACACCATGAAACACCATGCATGGCGTTTCTGTTTAATGGAATGGTACAGTTAGACTAGAAGCGGCTGTATTGCGTGCTTTATTCATCATCCATGAAGTGAACATCATTGGTCATCTCCAGATGGGTGACAAATGAAAGGAAAAGCCATCAGAAAGTGTCAGGGCGGGGCGTTGTTTCATCTGAAGCCTTCAGAGCAGCTCCACACCTCCTTGTCATAGACTCTTCAATTCCCTGGAAATTCAGTGGAAGGATGAGTGCCATTCATCCAAAACATATTCTCTTGTTTGGTGTTTTGCTGCTGATGGTGTAGAGCACTGGTTTAACATCCCCCGTCATTTAGGGAATAACAGCATATTTTCAGACAGTCTCTCCTGGAAGCCATTCATAGTGTTGAACTGCAGCCAATAACAGTCAGTCTGGGAATATTACAGAAATGGTTGTACCCGGCCCCCCAATGCTCAACCGAAGACTGACAAATACCTCAGATGAGGTATACTTCAGTCTTATCTGCCTTCTAATGTGCTGTGAAACTCTTGGACAATGGTTCAACTATTGAAAAATGGGAATTCTGCCTGACCTTCTGTATTGCCACCCCCTGTACAGATCTAAAGAAAACCACAATTTTACTCTCCGTGGTTAAAATCTCCCCCACTCTGTGCCGTGTTCTGTAAATCGTGAGCTCTTGTTTAATCCAGTGGGGTTTTTTCCCCGCTCATTGTCCTAACCTTGGTTTATCTCTGTGAGTTTTAGTCCAACTCAAAGCCAGCTCTCGAGCCAGACACAGGGATGTCCGGCCGTGGCTCAGCACACATATGTTAATGGCAGAGACAGGGAGTCGGTGGGGTCAAGGGGATATAATGAAATAGAAAATAAGAAGGGTTAGGGGAGAGAGAGGGACAGAGAGTGTGTGTCAGAGAGTCAGAGCGTTGTCCTTGATGATGTTTATGATATTGATTGGCCTGCTCTCCAGGAGCATCCTGATTTCTGATTTGGACTTTTTTGAACGTTGTGATTGCAACGAGGACATCTAATGTCTCAAGTGGGCTTTGCAATCAAGGACAATGACCCTTCACTCCACGTACACTCTCACACGCTCTCTCTCTCTCTCTCTCTCTCTCTCTCTCTCTCTCTCTCTCTCTCTCTCTCTCACACACACACACACACACACACACACACACACACACACACACACTTACCTGTACTTGCATATCGAAAGTTCTTTTGTGTAGCATTTTGTTTTTTCCTCTTTGTTCTGGCTGCATCTGTGGTTTCATAGCTTACGTACTGCATTCAGTGCTGTGATATCTTCACTGGATTGTCTGTTATTATCACATTATTATGTTTAGATAAGACCATTAAAGTCCAGTGTCTTACATCAGCACCTGCACTGTGACAACACTGGCAGCATCTCTTAATGCACCTTTCCCCTCCTTTTCAACTCTTTTCTCCTTTACTCTGCCCTCCTGTACTGTAACTGATCTGATACACAGGCAAAAATCCAGATTGTGTTCTGTGGAATTGCTTTGCTGTATGTCTGTTCAACTGCTTCAGAGATTTTTTTTCTTTTAAACTTTGGGAATAACTTTGAGTTTTTCTCAGGAGGGAAAGAGACCAACAGATAAACATACACCAAGAAAGACAGACAAACAGATACGATATATATACAGGCTGATAGCGAGAGAATGGAGGAGGACAAAGAACCAACCAACCAGAGCTGGGGTTGCTCAGCCATCTGGTCTATGTGTGTTTGTGTGTGTGTGTGTGTGTGTGTGTGTGTGTGTGTGTGTGTGTGTGTGTGTGTGTGTGTGTATGTTTGTGTGTGTGTGCGTGCTGCTTCTATTGTATCTTGATACAGCGGAGCGAATGACTTAGATTACCAAGACTGATATCAAAGTCACACTCTAGGACATGCTCCAAGTGCCAGCCCTGCATGCACACACACACACAAACACACACACACACACACATACACGCACGCATGCATGCACGCACACTCCCTGACTCTCTGCAGCCATTTGGTTTTCATTGGGAAGCGTACAGAGCACTCAGATGAAAGACAGGCGACCGTTGCATTGTGTGTGCACGTGTGTGTGTCCGTGTGTGTGTGTGCTGAGGTCTCTCTTCTAATTGAAGTGTACAGTGAGTTGGCAGGCTGCCTGATGTCACAGAGTCATATGGGGGGACAATAGAAGAAGAGACACAGAGTGGAAAGAAAAGGAGCAGGACTGGATGAGTTGATGGGAGAGAAAAAGAGTGGAAAAAGAAAAGAAAGGCTGTGGGTGGAGGAGAATGGGGATGAGCTGATGATGGAGAGAATTGGACGGTAACAACAGAACTAATGCGGTTAGTCTTTCCCAAATGGATCATAATGCAGCAATATTACATTTCTCCTATTATTTCATATTTGTGGAGTCATCTTTCCAAATGGCTCAGAAATATATTTGATGAAGACATTCCTTTTAGCCTTTTTATCAAAGCTAAATGGAATAAGCATGCATCAGACAAAATCAAGTGACCTGCATCTCATTTCAAATATGCCGAATTAGCTATGAGCAGTTCCTGTTTGTACCCATGGATATACAGACAAATGACGCTGTATGACTTTGAGACTGAAGAAAACTTAAAAGCATCATGATTCTCAGGCAAGTTCTTTCATCTCACATTTCTAAGAAGATGTGTGCTTGTTTATTTGTGATGGACCGGATTATTTTACCCGCGGAAGGCGTAAGTCGCACTGAATCTAAAAATATGTGTGTCTGTGAGTTTGAGGGGGAAGAGGGGGTTACGCAAATTGTGGCAATAGGGTGTTAAGTGTTTTAAAGTGCCTCAATGAGCTTTGTGTGACATCCGCTGCTGCAGCTCCAGCTGTTGACCGTGTTGGTGAGCGGGCCTCTGTTTTTAGAGCACCTCTAACGTTCACCCCACACAGTATCTTTGCCCCATTTCTCTCACTCCTGGGGTGCCACGCCTCACAGTTTGAAAGCCTCTTCATTTTTTGTATTACATCACAGGTATTTTTATGTTTTTTTTATTTTTTTTTATATTATTACTGTGTGTGTTGTCAGTGTCGGCAGGATATCAATATGATTTGGTGCCTCTGTGCACAAATTGCCCTTTCATGTGGCATTCCAGATGTTACCTGTCTCTCTCACACACACATACACACTAATTAACACTGCATCTCCAGAATGAGAAGGTATAATCCACTCAGGCTTGTTGCCCTCTCAAGTATGTGCACTTGTGTGTAGGATTTGGTCTCGTGCTCCTGATCACCTTCTGAGCCAGGCACGAGCAATTCAGCAACACACATTTTAGCTGAGTGTGTAGAGTGTGTGTGCGTGCATGCATGCATGTGTGTGTTGACTGCTGCTGTGTTTTCCCTTCTTTCCGCTTGTCCCTTACACAACAAACCACTGTCTAAATTTAAATCCTTTAAACTCTTGAATCCGGTTGTTAGAGGTGTTATATTTTCACCATATAATGACATGTTTCTTTGTGCTTCACAGGCAGTCTTTGACGAAAATAGAGCAGAGGCAGCGGTACAAAATGCACACAAAAAATCTTTTTATTTTAACTATATGTAGCACAACAATTAGATTTTTTTCTTTTTATTATCATTTGTGTTTGCTTTAGGCTTTAACTGGATTTCTTGCTTTCATTTGTTTTGGCTGTTTTGTGGTTGATATGCACACCTCTCACCTCCTCATCTCTCTTTCTGGTCATCTATTCGCTGCTGGCCTAACACCCCCCTTCTCTCTTTCATTTGCCGTATTTTTCATTAGCACAGAGAAAGCTGTGCACACGTGCACTTACAGGCAAGGAGCAAAAAATGAGCAGCTGTGTTTAAAGCCACAGCACTGAACCAGAACCATCCACTGATGAGAAAGAGCAGTGAGGTTAATCCATCAGATTACAGCAGATTACAATGCACCGGGGATATCTGAATGGGAGATTATAGCAGAGAGATGAGGGATAGAATAATGGATGAATGGATGGTGGAGAGTGATAGAAGTTTAAGCATCATGGATAAAGGGATGGGTGTTTGCACTTTTTCGGCTGATATGGACTTATCCTGTAAGCATTGGGTCAAATGTTTTCATATCAGAAATATAAAAACATATTGAGTGTTGTGTTTGACCAGTTGTTACTCTTTGTGACATGACAGAGGTCAATGGGTAAAAATGAAATAGCTATATATACTGTATTTCTAATTGTCATGGTTTAAAGAAAGTCTACTTGGCTTGCCATAATGTGGTTATTGTTATTGTTATTGTTTAAAGCAAAATATAAGCATAGCTATCTATTGGGCATTTGAGCAAATGACAAACACTGTTGTTTTTCTCATGAGGGCAGTCCCACTGAAACTATGAGTGGGTGCTGACATTCTCCTCTCTAACCCAGTGTCGTGACATTTAATCCATGAGCCGGTCACGCTGGTGGTAAATGGAACCATGAGACCTTTGGAGAGCAGGTCAGTGGACCACACAGCCGCCTGCATCTGAACACCATGGCAAATGACTTCTTCTCACTGATAAAAGAGACATGGACATTGGTTAAAAGTAAGTGGAAGTGTGTGATATGGTAATAATAGCACAACAACTCCCTGTCGTACAATCACATCACTGTTGAGTATCTTGTGCCTCATTAAGACTATAGACTTTGCCTAGCCGGTGTCTTAGAGCACAGCAGAGAATGCCCTTAGGGAATCATTTTAAGGCAATTTATGGCTAATTAAACAATGGTACAATTATACTGTTGCACATTTCCCTCAGGGCCCCACTAGTGCTCATGCAGGGACCCCAGTGGTGTCCCCTGGGCCCAGTTTGAAGACCACTGGACTGGAGAGTATGTCAGTGTAAAGAGATAAGCACAGTATTCACAGGCGTCTAAAGAAAGGACATTTTGTGTGTTAAGACACAAGAAACAGTATTTCCAAAATACTGTACTGAGAAAATAATCACCAGGTTAATTCATAATGAAAATCATCATTACCTGCAGTCTCATGTAGAAATCATTAAAAATGAGCCCCACCTTGACCAACCACAACAGCACAATCCTGCTTTACATTAATGAATGAGTAATAACAATCTAATATATCTCATATACTGTATGAGAATGTAACAGTTACTTTTAATGCTTAAAATTTTCCGGATCATACTCATATACTTTCACATACCAGTCCAGTGCAAATTAGCCTAAAACACCTATCCAAGACATATCCCCAGCAGTCAGAATCACTGCGCTCCTGGCATTGATTAATAGAAGTTTGAACACATTGAAGTAAAAGTTTGTTTTTTTTTCCACCTGAATATTGTTCTTTTGCAGTGAGATGCCTGCAGATAGCTTTGGGACTTATTATCTGGGAAACACAATGGGACCACAGCATGAAGTTATCCTAGTCCGAATATCAATAAAAACTGATAACAGTACCACAGAAACTGAATATTTTCGTATGTTTTCTCTCATGGTAAATCAAGGCATTGTCCAAAAAAGGGTATTTTTACCATGTGGCATTAGTACATTTACGTATTTAAGTAAAAGATCTGAGTACTTCCTCTATCACTGCAACTTGAAATGATTTTCTTTATGATAAACGAGTTGAATTGTAGGATTACATGAAAAGGCTCCTGTCTATGTTACTTAGTAGTTGCCTGAAGAAGGCACATCTTATAAACGGTGTTCCTCAGTGTGGAAAACAGCAAATAAGGAACCGAATGAGTGAGGCTGAGTCAGATGAACAGAATGATAAACTGGGCGAGAGAAGTAGAGGAGGGAGGGGAGACGGCCGAGAGAAAGGGGAGAGATTAGAGATGAGAGGGCTCTCCACATTCTCCTGTATCAGTCCAAACAGCCTGCACGCCAGCCAAGAGTCTCCCTGTCTGCCTCTGTCTCTCTCTTTCTCCCTCATCCTCTCTTTTTTTTTACTGCCTCCCTCTCTGTGCCAGACACATGACAGAATGTGGAGAGAGGGATTAAGAAAAAGAGATACAGGGAGATGGAGGGAAAACAGATTCTTGGACAGCATGTGTGTGATAACTTTTGGAGATGGCCTCTGTGCTTGTGTGTATTTGTGTGCATGGATGTGCATACAAAATGAGCTTTTAGGCACAATTCGTGGCCAGAAATATGTGCACACCCATGCATTACACCCATATGTGATCCCAAAATGAGGTGCACACACTCTTCAGGGAAGATTGTGGTACCTGGCTGCAGAGATTAGCTCCCATTAGCCATAATAGCATTAGTGAGGTCAGGCACTGATGTGGGGTGAAGTCTGCATCCCACTTCATCCCAAAGGCACCTGGTGGGGTTGAGATCTTCCACACTGTAAAGGACAGTCATGTTTTTCCACACCAAAAAAAGAGAATATCATGTCTTTATGCCTCTCACTTCATACTGCTGTGTCAGCTGTTCGCACCACTAGACATTTTCTGTCACATGCTGTTGTCATGTTGACGTGAGGGTGCACAAACTACACAGCTGATTTCAGACCAGATATACTGATTACAAGATTTAGAGAAATCTAGGTAGGATTATTGCCCTACTACAAGACAATCACAGATTGTGGCAGTTTTTCAGGTGCAAATGTGATGCATTCTTCACCAGATATGTGGTGCGATGGGACAGAATGAATGGATGTAAGAAATGTGAAGTAACTTCATTGTCATCAGACAAAAAGTGAGTGAACAAACAGTAATCTAGGAACTAACTAAACTAACAAAGAATAAGATAAACTTCTCTATATGTAGTGATTACCACACTCATTTCTAGCATTTGTCTGACTTTATACTTGGATATAACTTCTTATTGTGTGATTAATTCACTTTGCTGAAAATCACATAAGCTCATTAACAACATTTAATTTCATGTCCTATTGAGGACTGCACTCGTGATTGTGATGACGTCATTTGGAGCTCTGCGTCATTCTCACAAACTGTCATGGTCAGACTGTAAAATCCAGACTGAGCCAGCTGATAACCAGCTTCATGAGAGCCAGATGAAGTTGGACTTCATGATGCCGATCACTGCTGCATGTGCTTGGGTTTGCATACTGCGTTACACTGCAGTCCCATTATGATTCAAAATTGCTTAAGGATAACACATTTCATATTAAACACCCCCTCCCCTTCTCTCTAAGTGTTTTATTATCTTAGACAGCTTAGCACAACAACAGAGGAAATGTTGCTTCGACTGCTTGGCATCAAGCGGGACTGGAGCCCATGGGGGACAGCACAATGTTTATATATATTGTTTTTTCTACCCTTTATTGTTTATTCGGTTTGAACCAGCAATCTGCAGTGTTGCTCCCAGGTCGGCCATTGTGCGTTGTTTACTTCTGTGGAAAAAAAAGAAGCACTGTGAAACATTTTTAAATCGTCAGTCAGCCTCAGGGCGAAAGCCTGTAGACTGGGTTCAAAAGGCAAAAAGCTTCACTTTTGGAACTCGTTGGGAGCTGGGAACGGCAAGGTCAAAGGTCAGCAAAGAGGAAGTTTAATAAAGAAAGAAAAGGGAGGACGAGATGGGGTGGTGGTGGGGGGGTTTGATTGATTGTTTCCTGTCTGTGCTCTGGTCTGCTCTCTCCATTCTCTCATCCCTTTCTACTGCATGGCTACTCTGTCCACTTCAGTGGCTTAAATGCTTGTTTATCAGACGCTACGTTGCCATAGCAGTGAATAAAATTTAGAGACAACAGACAACAGTTGTAACAGTAAGACCACGCTGAGCTGATAAGTTATCCGGCTTTAAAACATTTACTACACGCTAGTATATAATCACCAGTATATACAATAACCTGAAAGAGTCATAAAATTCAGAATATATAGCAATAAAGTCTTTCAAAACTGGGAAAGGTCAAATCGGACAGTGTGTGTGTGTGTGTGTGTGTGTGCGTGCGTCTCCTCTGGGGTAAAGCGGCTTTTCAACACATTCCTTTGTTTAACCTTCTAATTGGAAGACGTCTAGAAGGAGCGCACAGTCTTTTAGAGCATCACAAGTCTGATCTCTCTCTCTCACACACACGCACACACACACACACACACACACACACACACACACACACACACACACACACATACAGCACAGTGTAGTCTCCCACAGCGGCTGTGAGAAAGGAACAAAAAGACAGAAGACAAAAAGATCAAATTATCAGCTACATTTAATTACCCACAACTAGACAGACACAATAACAGTGCTAAATCCAGATTTGTCTGCGCCCGAGAGAGAGAGAGAGAGAGAGAGAGAGAGAGAGAGAGAGAGAGAGAGAGCAATTTAGTCAGACTGAATCTCTCTCTCACTCTGTGTCTCCTCATTCCTTTGCAGCGGGGAGTTTTTTTTTTTTTTTTCCTTTTTTGAAGGCATTGCTGCAGAGTGAAGTGATGACAGCTTATCGGATTAAGGATCGCTGGATAATAAATACCCTTGTTTGATTTCTCCACCCATACTCCTTAAACATGATTACTGCTTACTGTTACTGCCAACATCACATTATAGCGCACTGCACGGCGGCATTGACATTTGCATAATGTTTATAGAGATGGTAAGAAGTGATGGCTGCAGAGCAGAAGGATGTTGAAGAATGCATTGAGCCGTCACTCCCCCTCCGTCTTTCTTTGTCTTCATCATTTTTTGTCGCTGTTGTCTTCGACCTTGTTAGCTGTCTGGATGAAAACACATGGAGCTGCTGCCTCTACCTCTATGCAGGGGTTTGTAGTGCATGCCGGCTGTGCTACTTCCTCCAAGGGGAATTAGTTAACAATACCTCTAATAAAAGAATGAGTAATACCTTTGCACTTTTATTTTGAAATTTTACCCAAACTTTTGCATCCAGGTCTGAGTTGGCAAAATGCCTGGATTCATTAAGGCTGACAAATCTCTTCCTGGAGTTTTTAATTCTTCTTTTTTATGAGCAAAGAGCAATGTCATTTACAGCCGGCACTGACTGTCTCTGGCCAGTGGAAAAGATAAACGTCAACAGTTGCAAATTATATCAGCGGTGGCTAATAAACGTTAATTCCATTAAAAGACTTGACGAAAGGCCAAAATGAAGCTTGTCGGTCCTCAGCCAAAGATCATTTGTTAGCAAAAGGAACATCATTCTGTAACACCACTGTGTGATCGCAAGTTGAATGTGTTTGCTGCCGTTCAACATGACCAACAGAGTATTGAGTCTTCTTTAATGAAACTATAAAGCTGATGTGTCCCATCAATTTCAGGAATCACCCAGGAACACTTTCATCCATGTCATTTTGATAATTTGAGCTTATGAACCCAATAGTTCTGCAGCAGAACCTCCAGCATTTTCAAGTAGCCCTTGATATCTGCGTATGCAGTTCATCTCATTTTCACGATTTGTCATTGCAAGTGACTCTGAATAAAATTCACATGTGATTTATTTCACTTTCATTTTCACTTAACCACACAATGTATCTCTGTTAGCCAGATCATGAATACGATTACAGTTTGTCTTTGTTTTCTCAGGTATGTGCAAATCAGGGTCAGCACAACAACACTCCAGAGACTGGTAGTAATGCATCTGAGGCTGTTTAGTAACTGCCAAAAACACTGGAAGAAGAAGAACCTCTGCAAGCTTAAGTTCCAACAATGAACAATTAGCTATGAAACCTAGCTTCCCAATACCATCCATAAACATAAACGCGACTAAATCACATCCATGGACTACAAGTGAGACAAAAGGTTTATCGCCTTCGCAGGCTCGCATCGCTCCCTCAGTGATACAGATCATGCAATAGACAAACTGTTCAGGGATCAGAGAAACACTATAGTGTGCTCTTATTGTGTGTTGAGTTAAAGTTACAAAAGCAGATTACATCTTCAGTATGATTGCACATTTTGAAATTACTGGAGCTCTTTTCTCTCTTCAGACAGGGAAACATCTGCACACAGCTATCGAAATCAGCTGCTTCACTCTGCCTTGAATGCTTCTTGGTTGCATTTAGCTTGGCTTTGTTATATCAGCTTATCTGAATGGGCTCCTAGATTTGTATTTGTATTCAGTAAGTGGATAGTGGTTTGATAAAATTGGATTCCAGCCCAAATCTTGAAATCAGTTTGTGAAACAGAGGCCTTTAGCTGGCCAGGGAGCTAACAGAGCTATCAGTGTTTCCACCCGACCGCAGTGACGCTGACCAGACGCCATAACTATCTGTGAGAATGTGTGCTACATGCATGTGCGTCTCACCAAATGTGTATTATCAGTGTGTGAATGTACATATCTGTGTACTACACATATGTACGTGTGTGTGTTCTAGCCACTTTGTGAACTCGTGACCTTGCAGTGAACTTCATTCTCATTCAGTGAGCATCACAGTGAGCCTGCTAGCAGCATTAGCTAATTACAGCTGGGACGCTCGTTGGCTTTCTTTCCCCACAGCTGTTGTGCACACGCACGGGTGTGCACGTGATGCCCCCAGCACGACTTGAAGGCAAGTCTGTCTAGACAGACATGGCCATGATCGCTCTTTCTCTGGAGAAACAAAAACTCATCTGTTGAAGTCTGTTGTGTCAACTCAGTTGGCAGCACTGTTGTCAAAAATGAGTTTGCTGGCAGAGGAGTTCAGCTCTTTCTCAGCGATCCTCGTTTGCTGAAAGACGTTTCAAGTACTCGTCCGTTTTGTTTAAAGCTAATGGTTTACTTGGTTTTGTATCCATTTCAAGACCATTTGGAAGAACTTACTGACTTCACATTCAGGACAGCTTGGGCTGAAAGAAAAGATGTGAAACTTTATTGACAGGCACAAATAAAAAGCACAATGCCAAAACAAGGGCAAGAGAAGAATATGAATGCATAAGACAGACAGAGGGAGAGAGAATACAGGAAGGGAGGCCAGAGCAGATGCAGGCAGACAGAGAGAACGTTTTAGAGAGAGAGCTGTTGTCAACATCCTCTCCAGGGAGACAAAGGTCTCCATTGTAATTCAGCTGTTGTACTGTATTTTGTTTTGATGCCCAATGTTTTGGGCATTTGCCAGCACCATATGCCATAAAATGTCTGTGGGTCTGTGTGTTTGTAAGGGCACACCAAGCTGGCCGTCAGCTGCTGTCAGGCACCGTGGCCGAGCGTCACCTGCAGTTTTTGAGGTGTTCTGGCCATTTTGCTCATTGAGGATGACGAATCGGCCATGTCAGTTAGAGAGAGCACTGTGATCACAAATCACTGACTTCAACTATTTTGCCTATGTTTTCTTCGACAAGCTCAACACCACGGCCTGACAACACTGATGCACGTCAAAGCTAAACTTCACAGTGTCTACTGCATGTTTTAATTAGATACACTCTCAATTTGAATTCCAAGCATACAGTGAGACAGATCAACAATGGCATCAAAACAGGCTTTTTTGTTTTAGCTGGCTTTCCAGGTTGCGTGTTTTTCACTGTGCATCTCATTCAAGAACCACGGCCATTAACCTGCTGTAGTTATCGCCTCCACATCTTTAGACTTTCCAACACATTTTGGAGCCTGTTTGCAGGAATTTGCTCTCATTCAGCCACACGAGCAAAGTCCAACACTCATGTTGGGTGATAAGGCCTGGCTCACTGTTGGCATTCCAATTTATCCCAAAAGTGTTTGATGGGGTTGAGGTCGCCCAGTTAAGTTCTTCCACACCAAAGTCAGAGAATTTCTTCTTCTTCTGTCTTGTCTTGTTTAGTGCCTGGGGCCGCTGTCATGCTGAAACAGGAAAAGGCTTTCACCAAACTGGCACAAAGTTGAAAGCACCACAATGTCTGAAATCGTTTCATTTATTGCTGTAGAAGTTTTAATTTAATCAGAATTAATTATTTCACACTTACAGTGTTCTGTTTGGTTCAGATTAGCTCAAGTGTGTTTGTTTGTTTTGGTTCATTTGGGCTGGTGTGAAGGCTGTCAATCAAACTCTAGTGTCGATGAAACAACCAGGTAGAGATCAGCTGAAAAGGGGGGCCTCAGTCTGCTACAGCAAACTCTGCCTGTGGTTTGAAAGCAAAGCAAACCAACCACAGGAATTTTTGAGAGTAGATGTGAGATATTAGCATGAATCCCAAAGCCTAACTGCTGTTAATTCAATCTTCTGACCCGTGAACTGTCAAATAAAAGGAGTAATCTGTATAAGCCATGTATGTATTTATGTAAAATCAGTATTAGCTATTGGTGCCCCCATGAATTTTTCATAGAGGTGACCAGATGGAGCCACTGAACGTCTTGGGGTGACACACCAAAACCAAAAACCATAACTGAATCTCAGGAATTCTATTATCCTGCTGTCGTAGATAGACGAGATGAAAACCATGTCGATGTGAGAGTTAAGGAATCGCATACTGATATGCTTTGGTTTGTTGAATTGATGTTACTAATTATCTGATGAGCATAGACTAATACAGTCTAATATATATTTTTATATATATATTTTTTTTAAAGAAATAAAACAGATAACTGTTTTTAACCCTTCATATAATGCATGGTCATAAACATATTATGCATATCGTCACCTTATTAAAAAAATGACTTAAAAATAAGTCATTTTTTCAAGTTTTTCAGAAAACTTTTACCAGAGATGGGCAACATCATGAGGAGTTGATTTAGACAAAAAATAAATCATTTTTTGTCATAAAATGACAAGGCAATTATTTTAATAAGGTGACAATATGCAACTTGTGTGGGGGGGTGCAGTGTGAAAGCACCTTAAGGAGTCTAGCCTAAGACATGAGGGACACCTCCAGAACAAAGGTCCAAAAAACGACCAGGGGTGTCCACATACTATTGGCGATCATGTGTGTTTCCTCTCATGCAGGTGTGAAAAAATCATCCGTATGCTGGTTATCAGCTCGTATGGCCACTCGCTGCACGGCTAACTGAGCTAACTAGCTAATGGCTGTAGTTATGCTGCCCCTGATTTGTTTGCAGTGGCCTTCTCCAGGTAGCCATATCTTTTACATCTTTACCTTTAACAGAAGATGTGAGGCAGTGCAAAACATTTGATCGGTTAGTCTTTGTCAGCACTAGTTCTTGGGGGTCAGCTTGGTATGATGTGAGCTTATCAGAGAGATGGGGCTGAAACATCCACTGGAGCCAGCCATCACTGCTGGAGACTGCCCTCAGAAGTAGTTTCACCGTCTCTTGGGGCGTAATAATATGTTCAGTTCTTTCAAAACAAAAGAAATGACGTTTCCAGTGCCAGCAAATATGAGAAATGCAATTTTGTATGGATTTGACAGTTAGCAGAACAAAGCACCACGTGTGACAGATTCCTCCCTGGTGAAACATGCTGTCGACTTATTGACTCTCCTGACGTCTCTCTCCTTTCCTTCACTCTGTATGCTTACTGCCTCCTGAAGCACATGCATTGATGAATGTTTTTGAAGTCTTTGCATTGAGTTTACTTGATGAATTAATATTCGATACGCTGGATACACGCTGACAGCAGTATTTTAAGGGTCAATGTGGAAATATAGTAAATAATAATATAAAAACATGCTTGCTTGTATAAACTAGACATGTTCCCCTAATGATAATTGAAGTGTGATAATTTGCATACTGTGGTATTTATTACACCTAATAACTTTTTTCCATTATTCCAATTTTTGCCCCCCCAAAAGTTCTATTTGTGTGTTTTTGTCACATATCACATATCCAAAGCTTGTATCTTCCTCCGCTGCAAATCTAATTTGATGGAGCTTTTACTTGGAGGCGATGCATAAATCTTTCTCAGAACATTTCCTATTAAATCCATTTAAGGAAGTTCAGATGAGTGAACAGTTAGGGAAAGAAGGCTATTTGGCTACAGCATTGTTTATGTGTGTTTGTGTGTGTGTGTTTGTGTTTGGCGGACGTGAACTTATCAACCCTGTCGCTAACATGATTAGCCTCTAGCCATGTGGCCTAGGAGTTACACACACGTCCAGATCTACACACGCGCACACACACACACACACACACACACACACACACACACACACACACACACACACACACACACACACCAGGCCAGGCCACACTGCCTGTTACTCCAAGTGTCCTGGCTTGGAGACCCAACAGAAACAGACAGCACCAAAATATCACTGCAGGGTTCCCATGTCAACACTAGCAGATGCAACATTAATTCAATCAGCCATGGAAAGTCACCGAGCGGAATGGCTGCGAGAGGGCCAGCATCTGAGAGCTGCAGTGGCAGTGTTTGGGAGGCTTGAGGGACTACAGACTACATTTCTTTTTTTTTTAGATTATGGGTCATTTTAATGACCCTAGTATTAAGGGAACCCGTCGTAAATGTAATTTCAAATGTCTTGAGATATTTCCTTTGGATCAAATGAAAAAAGGAAAAATCTTTGAAATGGTTTCAGGATATTCCTACAGGGACCTCTACGGCATCCTCTTCAGTATCGCTATGAAAGTGTGTGGTATTCATGGTTTAGAGTTTACAGCAGACTTTCAGTTTTCTTAGTGGTTCAGTTTTTAATCCACACGCACATCGCTACCAGAGGCGTTTTCAGCTGGCATGCTTTGATAACAACACGGCATATTAGAGGCAGTATACTGTAGTGGTTTACAGTGGGGAATGCAGTGATGTCACAAATCTGCAATCCTCTGCTGTCCCTCCTTCTCATGCAGTGTGACACTGATCGATTTATTCTACCTTTTTTTTTTAACTTTATTTAATTTGCCACTTTTAAATCAAATTCAGTTCAATTTGCTTCTCTGCATTGGCAACGCCTGCCTTGGATTGTCAGTGAATGTTTACATAGAGCAAAAAATTACATGTCAGTTAAACAGCAGTTGGGGTAATAATGTGTGGAATTTCGCATCAATGTCTCCTTAACCTCAGTATCAACATGAAAAAGCTCTGTCGTGTCTCAGGCCAGAGTGCCTCCGCTTTGCTGGCCAAGAGCTCCCTACTTTTTTGGCACCACAGACAGTTTAATGTTGACAGTTTTAATATTATGCAGATGGAGTAGCTGTGGTGGGTGATGATGGAGTAATTACCTCCCATATGGATGACCTACTTAAGTTCAAAATCAGTGTCCTGTTGCTGTGGGTGTGACAGGGATGTGAAGGAAAGATGGAACACATGCAATGACATGTTTGAGGCACAATTCTTCAGCTGTTAAAAAACAATTTCAAGCAGAACCTGATGCTGTGTGCAGGAGTAAAGTGCAAATATGTCTAACGGTACTCATCTGGTGATGGATTTAGACCTGCACATACTCCAGGACAGGTATCTGAAAAAGTTGGGACTCTTGCAGAATCATGAAGAGAAGAGTGTAGTTTGTAAGAGCAGAGCTTGAGCTGCTGGTGCTGGGTAAACTCAAACTTCCTTAAATACCAAGAAAATGATGTCTCAAGCACTGGATTCACTGTCTCTGGGGTGAAGTGAAGAAGTGCTTATCATCACCACCAAAGACAAAAGGAAAAACAGCACAACACTTCAGCCCGCTCCTCTTTCTGTTGCCACCTCCTCCTCCCCCAGTGGATTGTAAACCTGATGTAATATTTGCAGAGGGAGTATTGGATGACCTGTGAAAGAGAAACACAGTCGGGTCTGTGTGTGTCCAGCTCATTTGTGAAACTGAGACAGAAGCAAACAGAACACAGCGTGCGGTGACGTGTGTGTATCTACTCATAGTCCCACTCATAGAGAAAGGTTAAAGTTAAATGTCCATGGAGAGGAAAAATGGTTCAACTGTTGTTCAAATGTTGTGCCATTTTCAGGGAAAACGTGTCTGACAAAGAGCACAATTTGTAGATGTGTTTAAAGGCTGCTGTGTATCACTGCTGTAAATTCGTGACTTTTAGAAGACTGCTTCGGTTAGCCCGAGCATACGGCGTGCTGTGTTCTCTAATCCCTCCTCATCCTTTCGGTGTCATTTGCAGTGAGAAGTGCTGCACTGTGCATTCTGGCTGACGTTAAGCATATCCTGCCATTCAGCCCTCTTCTTTACCTCCTTGACTAGTAGCTTACGCTCACTGTGACACAATCTGTCTCCTGCATTCTTTATTAAAGCTATTCATCCAGGAAACGTTTGCTGAGCACACGATCTTTGCGACATCCTTCTGCTTTGCTTCCGTGTAGTTCCATGTTGAACACATTTGAACCTGCTCAGCCACAATTACTAATGCCAGCCACTACGCAGCCGTGTTACTGGAACTGCTTTTTAGCAATGCAGTAGGTTGCTGTTTGGTTTGTCCAGAGTATCTGAGCCTTTGCCTTTGGAAGAACAGTAGAATTTGGAAGTTCATTTTTGACCTTAGAAATTAAACTCTCAAGCACAAAATAAAATGAATATTATTTTGCAAATAAAAATGAGGGACAGCTCTCAAAAGCAGAGGCTCTAATGCCCCCCAGCAACACTACCCTTTTTCACCCACCAGGACCCCATCACAGGGCATCCCATTGGTCCCTGCAGGTAGGAAGAATGGGAACAATTCAAAATACTTATATATAAGGATATAGGAATTGTAGGAATTTGCTTAGTTGTCATGGAAATGGCTCAGTCATCATCAGGTGATACAAGTATGGATTCCTGGTTACATAATAATGTGACATTCGTTACCCCGCCCTGTACAACCACCTCTTATACTGGAACTGAAGTGCCATGCTTACGCCGTGTGATAACAACTGTGCTACGTCCACGACCACTGAGCAAACTTCTCTGATGACGGCTGTCAGATGCTCTTGAAAACTAGCAAGTGGAGTAAAGACTTTCTGTCAAAATGTAAATTTTCAATGCTGTGATAAAAATGAACTTCTGTAGACCTTGATTGTATTGAGGTAAGACGTTAAACTGT
This sequence comes from Chaetodon trifascialis, assembly GCF_039877785.1. NCBI lineage: Eukaryota > Metazoa > Chordata > Actinopteri > Chaetodontiformes > Chaetodontidae > Chaetodon > Chaetodon trifascialis. Next base: position 22,752,400 of record NC_092063.1, read on the forward strand.
CTGAAGTGGACAGAGAAGGTCTAGTTTAGTTTGACTGACTGAAGTTCAGTCTGAATTGAAGCGAGTCGTGTTTGATGGGAATCGTGACTCCACCACCATCCCTCCCTGTCTTGGCTGTTCTCTTGCCCAGCCTGTGAAGGATTTGGATGTGGCGACGGGGTGCCAGAGAGTGGGGCAAATCAACATGTGCTGGGGCAACAGAAGGTGTGTGTCTCCATTTGTGTGTGTGTGCATTTGAACAGGCGCTAATCTGCTATGAGGGGGGTCCACCAGGATTAGTATAATCAGGGGCTTGTGAGGACCCCCTCCCAGCTCCCCACTGCGTTTCACCTCCTTATCCCATCATCCCTCTGCTGCTCTGCCCTCCATCCACCTCCTCATCCCTCCTTCCCCTCAGCCTCCGTCACCCCCTTATCGCTCTATCCTTCCCTCAGTCTCTTTACAGCCGCTCAATTCCTCATTCTCATCCCATACTCATATTCACCCCCCTGACCTCATCCTCTTACACTTATCCTTATCATTACCTTCTACATTGTAGGCATTTAGCTCAGCAGCTTGGAATTACAAGCTCCCACCCGGGTGGAGTGCAGCTCTGAGATACTGAGCATCAAAGTTTAGACGTCCCAGCTGTGTCAAAAAAGTCAGATATCCCTGTGAACACTGACCGACCACATGAGAGCGGTGCCTGGAAAAGCAATTTAGCGTGAGGAAGGTATCAGGTTGTAGAGCTGCACTACAGATTCAAGGTGTGGAGGTTTGAAAGCGCCGATATCCTAACAACAGCCACAACCAAAATAGAAACGCAGACAAACAGAGTTGCATACAAATTTCTGCTGGCTCAGGCTTCATGTGATTAATTTGCACTCCACAGCGGGGACGATTAACCCTTTGAACCCTGGGCTGTTTTTGCTTATTCCTTTACTTCCATATCATAGATCACCTTATTGTATATTTGTATATCCTAGGCGTGCCATATATTGTTATTTTCAGGACAAGTTGGTCTTCTCAAAAATGCCATCAATTGCCTTTACTCACACTATGATACGTGTGATGAGCATGATTTTTTATTTTATTTTATTTTTTTTTTTTTGGGGGGGGGGGTTTCCATGCACAGCATATAAAGGAAAGGAGAGTGTGACAGTGTTCCAGGGATATAAGAAGAACCATTTGTGCTGTAGCGCTGACAAAATAAGTATTTATGGTGTATAACAGAAATAAAAATAGGAATTTTAGTGTAATGTTACCAAAGAGACAGTAGGTTGGTTGTGCTACACCAGAGCCCCATTTCTTAAGCTGAAGTTGGACAATATTATATTCTACAGTGTAAATATTACAGTTTGTTGGATCTGTACTGTGGGAAGACATGTAGCCGTTAGCTGCTAGCAGTTTCATGTTTGTACTGTACCATGATGATAGAGTAAACAATCAGCTGGGTAACTGGACTCTGAAGGAAAGTCTGAACATGAGATTTGAAGCCATGTGGAGTGGATTTTTGAATGCATTTGTGGACATTTATCTTCAGTTAACATCATAGGAACCACTAACGCTGGACTAATTCCAGCAGTATGTGAACAGCAACTGCAGGTTCTGGTTTTACTGAAGTATATCTGTGTAATAGTGGCACAAAGCATGGCAGCCAGGTGCTCAGAGTAATAAGGTTGTAGTGGACCATTAGATGGTAGCATGGAGTTGTGAACACAGTGGATGAGGTGCCGATGGAGAGGGCTTTTGTGTAAGGAAATGCATGAGGGTGTAAGACTGAAGGTTCGGATCCCCCTGGTTTGAAATTCAGCATCATCCTCCATGTTTCTGCCTTCTGTCTGCATATATCTCCCTAAATGCTCCACTTTATCCCATCCTCTCATCCATTTATCTTCCGCCCTCTGTCATCCACCCCCTTATTTCAGCACTGGCTCCTCTATACAGTAACTCAACACTCCTCACAGTCAGCCTCATCTACTTATCTTCACCCTTTCTAAAGGTCATTACACGCACAGCCTGTTTTGCCAGATTAAAATAGAGGCCTACGGAAAGGAAGATGAGGTGTGTCATATCTGCCAGCCTCCCACCTTATCAAACACACACACGTATGCATGCAGATGTAGACACGCACGCACGCACGCACGCACGCACGCACGCACGCACGCACGCACGCACGCACGCGTTGATGTCACATACTGTAAATGCATGCTCTTGTCAGGAAACACACATGCTCCTGTGTAAAAAGTGTGTTAAAAAGTTTAAAAACACACATACACATTTACACTCAGATACACATTTTACACATGCACACAGGTGTGGAAGGGCATAAAACATGTGTCAACAGTCAACAAAACACACACACACACACACACACACACACACACACTCCTCCACCTTTACATGCATTCTGTTACACACTTCTCGATGTGCAGGCTCAAAACCAGTGCACATATTCTCTCCCACATACATGTGCAGTGAAACACATACCCTCTCCCCATCCTGCACACACACAACCATAGTCTGAAACAGATATACACACACTCTGATATATTTGCGCATCAAAGAGGCTGAAGTGCAGTCATGGGACTCAATAGGTGCTATAAGGAATAGGCGTTACTTGAAAATAGAAAGCAATGAGGAGATCCCAGAGTGAGAGTGAAGAGGGAAATAAGCAAGGAAGGAGGAGTTTCTGAAAAGAAAGAAGAGGAAGCATGGAGAAAGGGATCGCAGGCCTTGAAATAAAACCAGCAGAAAAAGGAACGAACCAAGCCTTCAGAACAGGAGTTAAAAAAAGAAGGGAGGTGTTTTTCCTTTTTCTGTTTTTCTTTTTTTTTTTTCTTAGATTTATTTATTGGGGAAAAGAGCTGGAGGGCGTTAAGAGAAACGCCATAGGAGAAGGATTTGGCTGCGATTGATGCTGGAGCCTAGATGAATACAGATGAGTTTGAATTCACAGATGTAGAAAGGACAGAAAGGACCGTTGCCGTTCCGTTAAAAAAAACAAAAACAAAACAATAACAGTAAAGGTAGTCTCCGTCAATGGCGTTCTGACTGGTGCAACAACGGAAACAAATTGGGATTCCGCAGTCGCACAAGTCTCCCTCGCAGTTTGTTGTGGTTCTTGTTGGTATTTGTTGGTCTGCTTGATTTTTTTTAACAGGCCTGCACTGCAAAAGTCTTAAAATGAAGTAATGATTCTGCACATATTCATTAGATTAAATTATTTTTTGCACTAAAAACATTTTCAGTTCCATGATGAAAATGACTTAGCACAGCATTTGACTGTTACCAAATCCCCAAGAAATCAAATCTTGTGTTTTTTGCAGTGTGCTATCCATCTCCTCCCCTCAGTCCCCTCCTGCGCCTCTTGTTTGTTGTCCAAGCGTGTGTGTATGTGTGTGTACATGTGCGTGTATCCATTTCTTTGAGAGGGTCAAAGTCTTGTATAGTGTGTGTGTGTGTGTGTGTGTGTGTGTGTGTGAGGCCCCCCTGTTTTTCACATGCAGATCAGCCACATAAGCCTCTTCACACAGGCTTTCACATGGACCAGCTATAGCCTTCAACTTCTCGACAAAACCCACTTGTCCAGTGTCGTTGGCTGACTGGCCACCAGCTCCTTTCAGCAGATACAATGTTCACTGGCTGCCGTGACTGTTGACTCGGCTGACGGCTTGAGGGTCCTGTTTATTCTGGTTGAGTCCAAGCTGTGAAGAAACATCCATGGAAGTTTTTTAAGTGCTGACTTTCTATTTTCCTTAAAAGACGTGTTGACGTGTATTTTCTGTTGATTCGAGGGCAAAGATGTAAGAACTGCTAATTTCAGAGTTGGTGTTGTGGTAATTAAGGCTGTAAATTATGATTATGTCCCTCCCTACTTGATTTTATGATTCATTTTGTGATTAACTGATTGGACTGATGGATTTAGACTATGAAATGTGGAAAAAATTGTGAAAAATGGCCATCATCAGTTTCCAGAGTCCAGGGTGACCTTTTCAATTAGTCAAAACCCCAGAAATATTCAGTTTTCAAGAATATAAAATAGAGATGCAGACATCTATCACATTTTGGAAACTTATTTGATGAATAATGTTTAGAATGAATCAAAATAGTTATTAATCAATTAATAGATTCGTTTTTTGAGCTCTAGCGGTGTTGCCCCTCCTGCTTTTTAAGGCATTTTTAAAAGTCAGCAATCTCTTTCAGTGTTATCTGAGAGTTTCCACCTTCGGTGTCACCTGCTAAATGGTTCCACACTCACATGGTTTGCTGTCATGTTATCCGTTCAGCATAGCTTGCTCGTTTCCTCCATTTTGTTTCAATGAAAATAACAACAATAGCCAAATTTGTGAGGGCAGCAGGGCATGAGGAGTGACAGTGCATCTTACAAAGGGTCCCTGCTGGAGTACAAGACACAACTTTATACGCAGTGACAGATCATTACAAATCTAATACTTAATTTGTTCTGTCTGAATGGAAAATATCCTGGTATCGGAGGGAGTCAAGACTTTAGTGACTTCAGACTTTTATATTGCATTCAAACCTCCAGCATTTTATGTTTTACTTCTCAGAGTAAATGTTCTTCAGCAGCACCAAAAGCTTGTATCTTATTGGCAGGAGTTGTATCTGTAGCCTAGCAACATCACCTCAGCTACCATTAGCATCTACTGTGTGTGTGTGTGTGTGTGTGTGTGTGTGTGTGTGTGTGTGTGTGTGTGTGTGTGTGTGTGTGTGTGTGTGTGTGTGTGTGTGTGTGCTTATGTTGTCAGCTGTTATTATCAGCATTGTGTGAAGGCAACCTTGAGCTTTGTTCACTCTGTTTTGTTGCACTCTGTCCCTATATGGTCAGATGATGACATACACTGATGATTACAGAAAACACTCACATAGAAAACATAAATTGTTAATCGGAATGGGAGTGTAAAACCACCAGTAATGACAAAAACAAACCCAAGATTTTAGAAAAACTTCACAAAGAAATAAGTGATGATCTTGCAGCTTTGACTCAAGAAATATGCAATAATAAACCTTAAAAGCAACAACAGTACTTTGTGGAGTGAAAGTTTGAATTTCCCAAATGTGTTACTAAGTTGTCTTAATTCAGAAAACTGTCCAAAGTGCTTCGAATTCCCCATTTTTCTCTTATTTTTCCTCTCTCCTCATTAAGGCACTGTGCCCGAGCTGTCCTTCCAGAAATGTAATTGAAAGTGGGGAGAAAGGCAAATGTTGCTTTAATCTCATTTGCAGGCGAACAATGGGCCTGGGACTACGCTAAATTCATAAAAGTGGCTTTAATGCAATGAAATTTAATGAGGTAATTTGTGACGGAGCGAGATGGTGGAAGTGTCCTGCCGTGTGCAAGGGTATACACACTCACACACGTATCTACATGAGGGCAGACACACACGGAAAGTAAATCTGTCACATTGTACGGATACTTGTAATAGGGGTGAAAAAGAGAAACATGCAGTCAGTTCTAATCTAAGTGGATTGGATAGACTGCTTTTTTGAATGTGTGGTCCATGTTGATTCGGTCAAGAGCGAAGTAAAGCTGTGTGATAAACTTTCTCACGGTTGAATCCATGTAGTGGCTGAAACCCAGTCATCGAGGTCCACAGACACCAGATTCAGGCCTTCATTTCATTTCATTTGAACAGCCATGATTGGAGACTCTTGAAGCCATGAATGCATGCAAACAGCCTTTAATGTGTCCGTTTGGGATGCTCCTTTTGATGAAGCACAGATGGGATTAGGTCTTTAAAGTTGATGATCAGAAAAATGACCATTATTTTACTGCTTCATCTGTCATAGCTGCCCAGACTCAACCTCTCATGCGTGTGAGGTCAGCTAACAGCCAGATGGCGCTGTCGACCTCAGTAGGACTGGACATCCCTCAGAGGGACCGGGACCTAGCCCGGTGCGGCTCCGTCTCTGATTTTTTTGTCAGCAATTCGAATAACTCTGGTGTTTCTCTTTAGTTTGAAAAACAACTGAGAGCCATAAAAATGGACTAGTGGCGCCAGAAAGTGGCACATCGACATCATTCCGCCGTCTCCACGACTCCTACTCACAGGGTGAGTTGCTGGTGAGATAATCGCTCACAATAGCTCCCCAACCTTTTTTCTACTTTCACATTTTATTAAGGAGAGGAGAAAAAAACAAGCTAACAAGCTTTCTAACTGCTTCTGACTGGCTTTCAGTATGCTTGTTAGCTCGATCACGAATGGCGTTGTAAGATCACATATGTAAACATATTCGTACCATCAGCTGTCTGCTAGCCAGTCATCTTGTACAGTGGTTTGTACCAGAGCAGAGAAGGTTAAATCAGTGGAAGGATAAGCTAATAAACTACCGGCAGCTTCATCTTGAACTGTCCGTTTCCCTGTATCCTCGAAGCTCAGCACTGTCGAGACGGCTTGCTACTGGTCAACAGCACAAACATGCTGCTTTTGAACTTGATGTGAAAATCTGTGCAGATTTACTTCACTCCTGTAAGCAAATCCATTAATAGCTGTGATTCAATTCGAATTCATTCATTTTGCCGCTTTAAGTGCTTGTGTGACCTAGCCTAAGTGACAAAACGCCTGCATGAGCTAGACACAGCTCGACAAGTTGTCAAGTTAAATTGCAGAAATAACAACTCTTAAATGAGCTGTTCCTGGCGACTGTTTCTTCAGCTTCTGCGGCCATGGTAAAAGAATGTCACCAGGAAGAATATGTCAGTCACTGATGCAAAACAACAGAATACTGCAAGAGGAAGCAGCTAGACTAAATAATGAAGTGAAACAAATAACAGTTCACTGGAGATAAGGGCCGGTGTTAGCATGCTAGAAGCTAATGGAGCCAACAGTTTTGGAGGATTATTCCAAAGATGCATCAAAGGTTTGCATGCTCACATAATAAACCAGTGTTGGTAGAATCAGGGTTTGAGCAGCTGCTCTTGCTGGATTTCTTGTGGCTTAGTGACTCAAAAACGTCAATGGACTCGAGATGCCACAGTTAGAGTCCGGCCAAATAGTCACAACAGTGATGCCATCTTTTAACAGCTGTCTAAAAGAGAAGTTCAGATTGCTGTGAAATCATCTAATCTTGCAAGCTGCTTTGTGATCATTGTTCCTGCCAAAGAGGACAGAGACACAATTTGACAAATCGAAAGAGTGAACTTCAGTCAAGTGTCTCATTTCCATAAATCAGTTACTTTGTTGTTGCACTGAAGCAGCAATGAAACTGTTTTGAAAGGTGTAAAGGAATGTCTGTGCATGTACATGTGAACACAGTACGCTTCATTAATAATAGTGATTCACAATATGGAAAATTTCAACCGATATCGATAACCGATAATTTCCTTCTTTTCATGGCCAATACCGATAACCGATAAGTTTATACATTTTTTGTGTTTGTTTGTGCATTCAGGAGAATAACAAATCTAGGACGCAGTGATGAAAAACTGATATTTTAGTAGCTCTGGCCTATCTAGAACAGCAAACAATTTTGGCTTTTTCAAATGTTAATATATTTTCATGTCATATCACACAAATATTTGTGGTCATTTGCTGTAAATAACAATAACAGCAGCAAAGACACTCATTGGCCAAACATTTACCATATGAAATGAATAAATCAAATGCACAAACATATCAAATCATTATACAAAACAATAAAGTGCATCCCTCAAAAATTGTTAAACAGAGCTGTGACTGGTTTATCTGCATAAAAAAAGATTCATATTCAAGTATTTATGCATAAGAAATACATCTATTCAACCTGAAGTGCATGAGCATGAGGCAAGTTGCCACTGGCAACGATATCATAGAGGGCAGGGAGGGACACATCCGAGAAGAAGCGACGGCTTGGGAGGGTGTAACGTGGCTCCAAATGTGCTATTAACTTGCGAAAACCCGGGAAAACCCCATCACTTTGCCGTTAATGGCTTTAGCCTTTTCACTGTCTTTGGAAAAGTTTTTACAGTTCTCAAACACCTGCTGAATGGGGACATCCACACTCCGTGTTGTTGTTTTAGCCTTAGCACCGCTAGCTGCTACCACGGCTGCTTCGTATTCTTTCGCAAACAGCAATGCTGTTGTTATCTTCTGCCACTGAGAAAAAGGACCACACTGGTGAGGCCATGTTGATTATTAGTCTAGCAGAGACTGGGCCAAGCTTGGGTCCTGTCAGTAAGGTGCGATAGATGACTTAACCAGCGCGTCATGGCCTATTTTGGGGCTCCTCGGCTTGCAAACAGTTTCCCCAATTTAGTAAATTTACTGGACCTTTTCATCAGATAAAATGTTCCTTTCGGATCGATTGAAAATGACGTAATTTCTCCCTTAATCGGCCAATATTTTATCGGTCCGATAAATATAGTGCATCCCTAATTAATAACGTAATCTGTGTGAAATTCATACTTATTGATAATAAGATACTACTTGCTATACTATAAAACAATACTTATATACTGCTTGTATAAAGCTTTCTTTCCTTTGGAGTGAAGTAGCCTACACAAGCCGTGGTACATATCACTTCTTGGCACCAAACCCACTGACTTCCATTTCATTATGAGTGAAACTAAATGCCAAAATTAAAATCTATGAATGATTCCTTTACTCACATTTCATGACCTAGATTCAGTAACCTACAGAGTGTTTCCGAAGCCGCAGTGCGGGACTTTGTACTGAGGGAGTGCACATATATGTGTGTTCTCTGGTGTCAGTGATGTTATGAGAGGTTGTAAGAGATTGCACCAAATGGGGGTGTGCACTGTTTTCTTTGGACTCCCTTGAAATATTATGATAATGTTCCACCCTCATATTTTTCCTACATTCTCCCACCCCCACCACCCTTCCTACTACAGTCATGTAACTTTTTCAACAGTTGGAACAATTCATTTGAATCATATACTTTTATATTTGACTCTGCCACAATACACACACAAACACACGCTCCGCCTTTTGTGCTGCCAAGCCACAGAACTGCCGCTTTCCTTCCTCTGCAGAAGCCAATAACAGTTTAACAGTACTGTCACTCAGCAGCGCCAAGCAAGAGAGAGGGATGAAAGTGAAAAGGGAGGAGAGAGAGAGGGAGACAAGGAGAAAGGGAGAGATTAAAAGCAGAGAGATGGATGAGACAGAGACAGGAAGCAAGGCCAGGGGGAGTGAGGAGAGGAAAAGAGGTGGCGGATGCTGGAGCTAGGAGCAGATGAGAAATTTGACAGAGGGAGATGGAAAGGAGAAAAGTAGAGGGAAGAAGAAAGGGAGAGGGAAGCATAGAAAGGAAGTAGAACCATGAGACAGAGAGGAGACCTTTACTTAAGTACAAGTGCAGTAGAGAAGAGAGCAGAGTGGTGGTCGATGCTAGCAGCTTTATAACAGCAGCGTTAGCGGCTAAAACTCTGCCAGGTCTCCATCGATCACAGGTCACCGCAGGCTAAAAGGACCCAGTGCTCACCCTGCCAGCAAACTCCAACTCCCACAATCCATTTAGGGCTTCACCGAACGACAGGGCCAACCTTGAGTCATAAAATGAACTTAATTATACTGTATGTTCAAATAGAGGTAGGATATAATGTACATTTATGAACCAGAAGTGTGATTTCACACTGGAATAGGATTTTGTCTTTATGTATATATACTTTTGCATTAATCCAGAGATGCATCAGCAGGACAACATGCATCCTTTGCTTTATTAAACTGGGTATGGAAAGTCTCTCTTGAACCTGGAGATATCCAGCTTCTATTCTATTACATCTAATGATGCAGAGTAATCTTTGTCCCAAGATTAAATATCTCCTGTACTCTACCTCAGGAGCCCTCCAGGCTCCATTAGCCAAGAGATGAGGTGAGGACGGGCGACATTATCTTAACTGAGGTGGATCACCTTCCCACTGGCTCCATAGGGGTTAATAACACTCTCATCTAGGGAATGAGGTAGAGAGGGAGGGAAGGGGGAAAAGAGAGGGACCTTCTGCGCTGTACCAGTATGAGCTTCGGGTCAAGGTAAATGGGTGTGGTGGCAGCTTGTAATGAAGCAGGCAGACACGCAGGAGTCATGGTCCCTCTCCCTGGAGTATATTAAGCGCCTGTGCATGCATCATTTCACTGCACACATGTGGTATGTGCTCTGTGTATGTGTTCACGCATGTTGTCTCATCGGTGGGAGTGACACTGAGGAGCAGCCAGGCAGTAAATGAAGTCCACCCACTGGATGTCCATTCCGCTGTGGGGACACCATACAAGCCAAATCAGTTTTATATGTGTAGTTAACTCCCCAAAAGCATCTTTATAATAATCAGTCTCATTGTCCTCCAAGGGGAAATCTCACCAACATATGAAAGTGGCACAAAAATAGAACATATCAAAGGGAAAAAAAATGAGACTGATTGATAAATCAATAAATAAATAGTACAAACAATCAAGCATACTGTGTAGATACATGCTGGTCAGTTTTTAGTTTCATTGTGATCAGGCTCTAAGGACAGCAATGTCAAGCATGATGACATTAGCAATTAGCTCAACGCACCACTGTGCCTTGTCAGTAATAGCCTGCATCCTCACAGAGCCACCAGCTTGGCTGTAGGCTCTTGTTTTTTGTTTTTTTCTATGTTGCATTGCAGGGATGTGACTAGCCAATCATTGCCCACTCAGAAACAAAACAGGAATGCTTTTTTTTTTGTTTTTTTAAGTTAAAGGAGAAGTCTCGTGTGTGGTATTGCTGTGTTATTTCTGCACTTCTCACCAATGTCACCTTTTAACAACATCTTACCTGATCTTAGAATGAAATCTAAGTTTTTATGGTACTGTTCTTTGTCCCAGTCTATACATATTTCTATGCATTGTTGATATGATAGTCAAAAATTTTCTCTTCAAGCACTCCTATAACAAGATGTGCAGCCATATGACAAGGTCCCACAGGAGGTGTACCATTTGGGCTATAGTCTATCTCTAGATTGCATGAAATATGCATGTCAATATGTTGAAATTGTCAGTACACATTAAAAATCAGACTAGATCCCTATTTTGATTGCTCTCGTTCCACAGACAGTAGATAAGTCTGTAAGTCTGATAAGTCTCTAAGTCCCGTACTGCCACCACTACAATCAGCGACGAGTGCCAGGTTGTTCCAGACACCTTTCCCCTTCTCCTGTGCAACTATCTCCACTGCAGACACACACAACTCGCCCACCTATATGAAGTGACACTAATGGAGCGTCCCATAATCTGCTCCATCAATCTATCAGTAATGGGCTGCACTATCAATCTAGCAGGTGTGGGAGGAGGAGTGGAGGGGAGCTGTCTGAGGGGTGTATCTGTAGTCGTCCTCATCGTAGCAATCCCTCATAAGGTGTGTAATAACCATTCGCCGGGGTAATCTTCGCTGTGATGGGACAGCTTTCCAGCCAGCCTTGACCCTGGCGACACCGTGGCTGATGATGATGTCATTTCCTCAAATAGGCACCTTGTCTTGGAGTGTGCGTATGTGTGTTTTGTGAGACGACTGCTCATGAGTAGAGGTCAAAGCTCTGATCTCATCTGTCTCTCTCAGCACGCTGATTGAATCGAATGACCAGAGAGAGATACGGAGAGAGTGTTCAGAGTTGGATGTGTGTGTGTGTGTGTGTGTGTGTGTGTGTGTGCGCGCGCGAGTGTGTGCATGCCAGTGTTTCTCATTATTCGGAGAAGAATATGAAGCAGGTGTTCTGTTGATTCTCCTGTTTGTTAGCAGGAAGTAGCAGGAGGTTTCAGCTCTTCCAAGCTTCCTGTATTAATGAGCGTGTTCCTGTGAGGAGTGCCAGCAGAGCCGGACAGCTCGCTCGCTCTCTGCTGTAGCTTTTTCATCTTCAGAATAATGAAAAAATACAAAGACCGTCTCTACCTCATCCCTCTGAGTTCACATTAATTCACTGGGTGCTTTATTGGCATGACGCTGCGACTCCATACAGTGCTGACAAAGACTGTGACAAAAAAGAAATTGCAGTCATTACAGAGCAACACATCAAAACCATAAAGATTACTACGTCCCTCTCGCCTCCATTTCCCTTCAGTTCACACAAGAACTGCATGCTGGTTATTCTTATGGCAGGTGCTCTGTCGGACTGGGCTCTTGTTTTGTATTTTGATTTAATCAGCAGTAATTGCAAAGCAGTTTGTTTTCCTCAGGTTACCTGTTGTGCCTGATTTGGTGTGTTTCTCTGGGTGGAAGGTCAGTCCAGTTTTCCGCTCTGCTGTTTCTGTCTCTGTTCTCCGTCTTAATGAGCGTGCCATTGTGAGGAGCACCAGTGATCCACGACCTGTTTACACACCTTTCGCTCTGCTGTTCAGTTTACCCAACTTGTGAGGCTGACATCAATCTTCACAATGCAACTTCACAGTACATGTCAAGCTAAGTAGCATCTAATGGATGCAGTGGTCTGTTTTATTAGGAAAAGGTTGTTTTAAAGGGATGAAATTGAAACATGAATTGTTTTAATGAAAGGCAGATGTAATGCAAATTCATTGGTATTTTTTTTTTTGCCTTTAGAACCAGGATTAAAAGCAGTTGCATGAGTTAACTACTTTTAAAAAGACAAAGGAATCATTGGCTGCTGAAAAATGTACATTTGCACAAACACTTGAGAAACTGCTCACTGACATTGCACGTTAGAAAATGAGAAGGTTTTTTAACGAAAAATAAAATGTGATGCAGATGTGCTGCAGTTCCCGTTATTGTGTTTATTTAATTGTTTAATAAATACTGTCCCCCTAAAAGTAATTATATTATTCAACATATGCCAAATAACAATCCATTTTTGACTCCTTTTACTCAGTCACTTAATGGAAATGCATCCAAGACACATTCAAGATGTTGTAGCCAGATGTTGGAAAGTTGCAAAGGAATCTATCTCGCCAAGACATCTCCATAATCTTTACTCCTGACACAGTGTAACTGTGGGGTGAGAGAGCATTGATCTGTATGGATGAGAGAGTGAGGTAAGTAAGAGCCTGTGAAGACAGTAAATCTTCAGCCTTGTTAGAAGTCCATACATGAGGTTCATCTGTGTGGTTGTGTTAGGTTATGAACAGTGCTTGGATAGCTAGATGTTTTTGTTAGCTACTGAAGTACATAGGATATTCTTGTTCTGGCCATTCTGGGAGGTGTTGAACAGTTTCTGGTCCTTAGCAACACCTCTAGACTGGAGGCTCATTGGCATGTAATGTAGAAAAAGCCAATATTGCGATCAGTTTTGTAATACTGTAGCAGAGTATATAAAATGACGTCATCGTGGCTGTAAGGGTGTCAGATCAGAAAATGCTTCTTCTTCTCTAACAGTGTATTTGGTCGAATTTTAATTCTGAGGACTTGCAAAATGGTGACCATGACAACATGAGCAGGAATCCATTCATGTCCATTTTGATTTTCTAGCTCCTGTAAAGTTGCTGCACTTGTACGTGTGTTCATTCGGCAGTCATACATTTTGAAAGGTTGCTCGCAAAACATGAGCCACAGTGAAATTTACGCAGTGCTGACCCTCATAGTGATTATGAATGACAAGGGACCACTGTGTACTGTGTAATGTGTTCGCTGAATGTAGAAACTGATAGAAGCTGCATTGAGAAGTCAGTGTCTTTAGCGTTTGCTTGTAGAATGCTTTCCATCAGTTTCTTTTTCTTTTTATCCTCTGTCCTTCTTCCTCCTCCTCCTCCTCCTCTCTCTCCCCCTTTATGTCAATCCCCCATTTCCTTTTTCCGGGGTTTTCCCTCCTGCTGATCTCCTTTGGTCTGTTTCCTTTGCAGAATGTTTGCAGACTCATTGTGAGTGAGATACATTTCTGTAAGACATGGTGCTGTTCGGTAGTCTGGCCTCACACTCAAACACACGCACGCACACACACACACACACACACACACACACACACACACACACACACACACACACACACACACACACACACACACACACACACACACACACACACAGAGAACAATGGAAACGGTGTGCATCTTGGTCTATATATTGCTCTGTCAGCTCTGTCACTCCTTAATTGATCTTTAATAAGCTAACTCGTCTTTCTACAGTTACAAGTATCAGCCTGTTAGTTTGAGTTTTAGTCTTCCCACCCAGTTAGCTTGTTTTCTCTTTTCTCAGGGGTCCCACGAGGCTGAGAAACAACCTCATTCAGAGCTGCCAGTTTTGGTTTTAATCACTGTGTGTGTGTGTGTGTGTGTGTGTGTGTTTTCTATTAATAGAAAGAACAGAGGCAGAAACTTTACTCAGGCTTTAATCTGTTACAGACAGAGAGTCAGATGCAGGAAGATGTATTCATGCTGAGAACTATTTATTATTTCTCTCACATGCAACATTTTTACTCAGAAACTTCGGTCCTGATACTCACAATTCAACATTTAGCCAGTTGTTCTGTTGCTGTGAGGTCGATGCATGGTGTGATTTGGAAGAGCTGATATTTACATGAACGTGAAGGATTACTGGTGAAAACATAATGATCTGGATAAAATAACCTGTCTGCACTTTTCTTCACTGCAGCTTTAAATGATTTTGTCAACCAGCCTCACACTTCAACAGGACTCGAAGCATTAAAATGTTTTAACACTGATCTGTGTGTGTGTGTGTGTGTGTGTGTGTGTGTGTGTTTGCATGCACATGATGGAGGTTAAGAGTGACAATGGCCACATTGTTTCTTGCAGCAGCTGTGATCGGTTAGAGGCAGACACAGACAGATTTTGTGTGTGTGTGTGTGTGTGTGTGTGTGTGTGTGTGTGTGTGTGTGTGTGTGTGTGTGTGTGTGTGTGTGTGTGTGTGTGTGTGTGTGTGTGCTTTCCATGGCGTCCATGTGGTGCCAATGCGACTGCAGGATGGTCGCACCTCGCTAATCATGACATCATGGTTTCCACTGGGCCGTTTCCATCTCTCCTCGCTCTGTCTTCTGCCCTCCCTCTGTCTCTGCATTCATCTCTACTGACGCTGAACTTCCTGTCTCAGTAGGGCAAAGCATCCTGCGTCCACACGCTTCAAATTTTCAGTATTTCTTCCTTTTTCTCTTTCTACCTTCCCGCTCTGTCCTTTTCTCTGGAACCATGTGGTCTGCCAAGGCAAAAGGGAAAATCTTTCAAGTGAACAGATGAAATGAGAGACAGAAAAATGAAAGGCCTGCTGAAAAAGAAATGACGGAGGGATGGTGGGATTAGGACACTCAGAGCTGGGCTGGTGTCTTTTACTGCCTGGCACAGCACTCGCCGAGGCCCACCCACAGCAAAAAGGGAATCAACACATGCCCACATTCCTCCCAAGCTTACCACACACACACAACTGAGTTGAGACTGGCATATGCAGTAATCACACTTACTCTGTGCATGCACACATAAAAAACGTGTTATTTTCCCTGCATCACCCTGTGTAAAGACACTGTCAAGCATATGTAATGGCTCTTAAAAACCAGTCATTCACTGACAAATTTTGGAATATTAGATAGAGTATGAAAGTTCCTTCTTCTAATATTTTTCTAAAAGTAGCCCTTAGAAGAGGTAAAGGCAAGCTCAAGCTAAAAGTATAATTGTCCCTTCATCACTCCAGTAGTGCAAAAATATTGAAATAGATAAAAACAATGACAGTTTTTGCTATTCTAAAAAGGATGGCATACGGGCCATCATGCTAGTGAAAAAATCTATAGGATTATATACAATTATATAGCTATAGATAGCTAGATTGGAGTCCTTGAAATCATTACAAAATATCCTTATGAACGGTAAAATGTTTTATGGTCGACTTACTGGAGGATTTTACCATGAAAAGCTCAATTTATACTTTCTGTTTTCATCATCCTCTGTCCACATCCAACTTCCCCCACCAGGTAGCTTAGGCACAGAGCCTACAGGTGTATGATGGGCTGGAGGTGGACACCGATTAACTGAGGATGCATTGGATATATGTTGCAGTGAAAGGAGTCTGCGAATAGGCTTTGCTTTATTATAGACGTATAAATGAAACAGTCCTCTACAGATACAGTTTGTCTGTTTTGACCACAGCACTCCCACTATTGTACTAGGCTTAGGAATTAGGAGATTGATAAATGGATTGGACATGTTGGTTCAAAGTGAGGTTAAACCTGTCAAAGTCAGTGGAAAGGCAGCATATTCATGGCTGGCTACTTTACACAGAGATAAGGCAACATACACACATACTCCCACAAACACACAAATGAATATTGACAAAAGTCCACATTTTAAGCTGACAGTTTTGTCCCTCTCACCCTCACACATTCCAGCTCACTCGTACAGCCTGTTGGGCCCCTTAGGTCACATTCAAATGACGACACTGTCACTTCTGCAGCAGCCAGCATTCGAGCTGATGCCTTTTTATTCACAAACCTTGAGCTGCGAGGAGTTGGAGGTTTTTGGGCGAGTGACAGGAGATCAGCCCCGGGATAGTGCTCCGTCAGCAGGCGGGACTCAGACAGCACCCTGGCTCTGTCATGGTGGAGGTGGTGGAAGGTTTTGGAGCGGCAGAGAGCAGCCTGAGGAGAATATCAAATTCGGTGACACAACTTTCCTGTCCGAATTTATTCCCCTCTTTTCTGCTCATCTTCACTCACCACTCGTGCTTTCTCTCATCCTTCCCTCTGTCTGTCTTTTGAATTAAGATGCTGCTACTTTCTGCAACTGCTACTGCGTTACTACTGATAGTGTTACTGTTGGTAAGTCTACCTTATTATATTATTACTATTATCATTATATAGATTTTAAGGATCAATCAAGGCCAATGCATCTATAAGTTAAATGAGAAAAACAAATAAAAAACAAATCACCTTGTCCCAGTGGTGTTGTAAAAAGCATACTGTCTTCTGTGCAGATGTTGCTGTAAAATATTTTCATAGTGTTCAGCCATAATTCCTATTTCTATGAAAACATGACTTTGGAGCTAGTTAACAGTTTGACTGTTGCCATTTATTGCGCCTTTAATGGGAATGTGGCCCATAAATGTCATTATTGACAAGTTTAACTGCGCTGAAGCAGGTGACCATGACATACTGTCGAGCTGTATGCAATATGTGGAATGGACTGTACATAATACAAGCTGACATTATGAGTCATGTTTTGCTGAAGAATACATTTCAGTAAGTTCCTCGGTGCTTCTGGTGGTCAGTCAGCCATGCTGTGTTTGGGATTAGAGTGTGAGCATCATGTGAGAAAACAGTTCTGTTGACTAATTTACTCCGTTGTTTAGTTATTTGTTGGGAACCCCCCCCCCCCTTTTTTTTTTTTGCATCTGTCATGCATGTGTTCATCCAAATCTCATTAGCACATAATGGAAGATTAAATTGCTGCTGTCACCACCTCTGTAACTGGTGGATAGAAATGTATTCCAACGACTGACTGATTGGCAGAAGATACCACAAGGCCTCTTGGTCACACACACCTCACACCACCTGTTCTCTCCTCATTGCCTCCTTCTGTCTGTCATAACCTCATCCCCGCTTTTCTTGGCAATTGTGCTTCTTTTCCATTTGAATAAACACACAAGTAAAGACAGACAGGGAAGGCTATAACCAATGAGTATGGTTGGTGAAAGAAAATGAACAGAATGACAGGCTGCCATCAGGGAAAAAAAAATGAGGAAGTTATGGCAGGAAAGAGAAATTTGCCAGAGAAGCTAGCTGAATAATGATAATAAAAAAAACTGCATTTGCTTATGTTTGGAATCCTATTCAAATCTGTGCCTGGGGGTGTGTTTGGTTTTGTAACTGGTGTGCGCCGGCTGGGTGGGTGGCTGTTTGTGGAATGCAAGGCTTAGCTTTACTGTGAATTTAGCTGGGTATAGAAGTAAAACCCTATATCCGTAAATACATTTACAGCAATAGGGGGGGGGGGGGGGGTGAAGCCTTTCATGGCCTCTAGCCATGCAAGTCTCTGTCTGCAGGAGCTGCAGTTTACAGCCAGGCTTTATCTGCAGTGATGCTGTGGTAAATGAAAAAGATGAGTAAAGTATTGTATGACCCCGAGACATGAGGCAGCAGTATACACAGAAATCTATTACATTTGTGCAAAAAGCATTGATTTATATGGGCCCTTAAACAAATCCATCCTCCAATAACTTGGTCCAGTTTGATGCTATTCACTGTAATGTACACTATGAATTCACATCATAAAGATTTTTATCCTCTTGGAAAAGTTGTTAAAGGTTGGTAAACACCATTCTGCACTCATAAAAAAGGTTGTTTGAGTTTAGGGTTGAGTTTACACTCCAGATCCTGCGATGTGGCTGCAGTCCCATTTGTTGCTTGACACCATAAAACTTTTGAACGTTGTATCAGATAGAGTTGGAGACTGTTGGGTTGTTGGTGAAGTTGATAGCATAAGAACCCCTGAAACACTTGTGGGTGGGATGTAAAAAAGGTCAGTGGCTTGTGTATGTGCATGTGTGTGTATGTGTCTCTGCCTGGCACTGTAACGAGATTACCAGTCACGGGAAAAGCTCTGCATGTGTATGGTGATGGTGGTGTGTGTTCGCATGAAACCAGCAGTGCTCTGTGTGTAGAATTTGCATGTGAAGCCTGTAGAACCTGTGCTGGCAGCTTACTCGACGAAGATAATGGTTGGTTCACGCCTCGGTTCTGAGGGCTCGTTCCAACCACACGAGCACAGACTCTATGGATTGCAGTGTCAGTGTGTCAGGTGGTAGGTCCACCACTTAGGTCCAACTTGCACACTTCAACAACTGTCAGATGAATTACTTTGAAATTTTGTAGACGTTCACATGGCCACCAGAGGACTGACTTTGGCGACTTTTCCTCTCCCAGGTTAATTTGAGTGAAATATCTCAGCACCTGTTTGATGAATTTCCATGACATTAGGTACAGACAATATCTCAGCATCTATTTGATGATGCTTTGACTTCATCTCACACCACCATCAGGTCAAAAGATTGATTGGTCCAACATCAAAAACATCCCCCAAATACCTGCAAAACTAACAAAGGTGCCATGAGCCTTAGCTGTAGTTTGGTGCTAATTGGCAAATGTTAGCATGTTAACCCGCGAAATTTACATGGTGAACATTGCGCTTGCTAAACATGAGCATGTTAGGATTGTCAGTGTGAGAGCATTAGCATGCTGACGTTAGCATTTAGCTCTGTGACAGGGTTCGTCCTCCCTGAGTCATCACAATAAATTCTTACATTTGTTGTTTTATTCGGTTGGTTCTGTGGGCTGAAGTTTTGTTTTGTGTAGCCGGTGCTGTTATTGCATGTTCAATCATGGTGGAACTCTCTGCTCACCATGTCATGTGTCCCAAACAAACTGGAAGTATCACTGTACCAGCTCACGAATTCAAGAATAAAATACAAAGTAGATGAGCAGTTTTCACCCACCAGTTTTATTTGTATTTTCAATCTGGGAATAAAAAAAAGCTGTGTGATAATGCCAAAAATCTCGTCCAGTTCTCCAGAGAATACTGGCACAGAAGTAGATCACATTCACTGGTAGTTTGCTGAAAACTTGTGCAACAATTGGGAGGAAATATAATTCAGTGTTTTTTTGTCAGCCCATCTTATAATAAAGACGGGTTTTTATAATGTAAGAGTACAATTTGTTTGTCTTTACTCTGAACTTCAACTCCCATGATGCTTTGACAGTGTGCCAGTGGCTGTGTACATGGAGAGGGATTGTAGACCTAACATGACACTGCCACTGATATACTGATACCTAACTGTATCAAACCTGGTGTTAGTTACAGATAGGACCAGTGTCTGGTTACAGCTCCTCTTACACTCATTACACTGATGGACTGTAACTCTATCTCACACTTGCACACACACGTGCATGCACACACACACACCCCTGCTGGTAATTAATCGACACATGAGTTACGGCCCATGTAAACCCAAGGGAGTGTTATCAGGAAACACACCAATAAAGAGTGCACGCACACACGTACAGTACACACACGTGTCTGTAATAAGCCCTGATCACATGTACATACACTCAGAGCTTCCACATGTGCTCTCCAATTACACACACACAAACTTGTAAGAGTATTCATAATGAACATAAATTGAATGATGAGTCACTGCTGTTGGTTTGTCATCTTATCCTGCTACAGTACTTCCTGAAGCAATTTTATCCATCTGTGCGTGCGTGCGTGCGTGCGTGCGTGCCTGCCTGCGTGTGTGCGTGCATATGCTGTACGTGGGAGCAAAGTTAAGTGTATCCATGAGTGTGCATCAGTTCTGGAGAATTTAGATGTTATGCACACAAGCTATACCACTATACCAACACTATGGATAATAAGGAATGTGTGTATTATTTCAAGTTCTCTTTATTTATGTGTGTGTGTGTGTGTGTGTGTGTGTGTGTGAGAGAGAGAGAGAGAGACAGAGAGAAAGAGAACAAGAGGGATAAAGTATGGTGGGATTCCTGTGTGAGTAAAGGACAGCCAGAGGCAGAGAAAGATTGTTTCATTTATGTGTGTGTGTGTGTGTGTGTGTGTGTGTTGGCAGTGATCGTTCCCTCAAAGCACATTCCACCACAGACCACAAAATCCCTCTGTGTCCTCTCTCTAGCCTTCCTCACTCTTTCTTTCTGTTTATTCTCTCTTATCTCTCCCTCCATCTTTCGCTCTCATCCTTCCTCCAGCCCTCCACATCTCTCTTTCCCTTCAGTGTCCTCTCTTTTTTTTCCTCTCACCTTCTGTGTTCTGTCTTGGAAATTTGTCCCCGTGGATTCAAACTCAGCAGAGTGACAGAGTTTCTCTTGGCAGAGGACAGTTCAGTAAAGAGCTTAAATCAGTCTGTGTTTGGTTATAGAGGAGTTAGATTTATTTGACGACATTGAATTAATAAAAGAACCCACACGCTTTCAAAAAACCTGTGAAATGATGTAGACCTAAAGACTTACTCCAGCCGTTAACCTCTCACATCAGCATGAGTCCCCTCTTCCTAATCGGCCCTGCCCCGACAGCTGTCTACACACTGTAAAATTCACAGACATTTTAGCTACTAAAATATGGCTTCCTGTTCGGGGAATCAGTCATTTTTGGCTAACAGGGCTGCAGGGTACTTTTTTTTCCCCACTGTTGCTTCTTCTCTTGTTTTCCCTTCTGCTGTGATACCTCCATGCAGACACACTTACTGCACGGTGGTGACACCACCAGGGGAGTGTGTTATTGTCTCCCACCGTATGGCTTTTTTAAATGGCAATTTGAAGCTCCGCTGGCTCTATAATTAGCCGTGAGCTCCCTCAGGAGAGGAAAAAAACTGGCTTATCATCTCTCCTTTGTAATTACACATCCGAGTAGGGCGACAGACACACATATAAGCAGACACGAGTGCAGCCAGATGCACAGACATAGGAGGGGTGTGCATTTATCAGCATCTACATGCACATTTATTGGTTTATCACCTGTGCTCATACCAACGTTTAAGTGTCTCTGCCAGTCTGACTTTCTGCCTGTTTGCTAAAGGAAGTGACTTTTAGTTTTCATGTCAACAGCTGTGACAAATATGCAAAAACTGAGATGAATGACAGCACAGCAGGAGAACAGACAGTCCGAAAATATAAGTGCTGCTTTTCTTTGCCAGAGCCCTCCCTGCATGTCTCATCCCAGTGCAGTCATGAGGCTCTTATACAGCAGCAGATAGACATAAAGAGGAAGACAGAGCGCGTTAGAGGCAGAGGTTATTAATCTGACTGTCCGCTGCTCTTCCTGTTGCCAAGACAAGAAAGTTGTGATGACAAGGAGGGAGAAAATGCAGAGTGCAAGAGAAAGACAACAATGAAATCATGTTGCAACTGTCCCCAGAGAGGAGCTGCCTCGAACATATTCTGATTGATCTGATCATTGCTAACCCAGTCCGAACTACAGTCTCGTTATACTTGTTTCATTCCTTGTATTTTTTTTTAGTTCTTAATTATTTGTGCTATTTTTTTTTAAGTCATAATATTATACTATTAGCTGGCAGTTTGTTGGTGTAGATAAAGGCTTTTTCTACTCAATAGTAGCTGGATATTCAGACCCTGCACAATACCCAGGTCCGCCCATTCATTCAGCTAGTGCGAGCAGTTTTGTGGATTCCAGTAATGAAAGTGGAACTAGCGCTGATGTTAGCACCAAGCTATCAACTGCAGCAGGCACAAGTGCTGCCACCACCATGCCATCATATTCTGCAATCTCCTCTCCTCTCCACCACTTCCGGGGTCTGGTTCACTCTCAGAACCAGGTGGCAGGTACCTTCTCCTAACCTCATCTTGGAGTATTAGTGTACAGTGTAATTTCAGATGGCCTTGGTGTGGATAAACGCAAATGGGTACACCTGGATAGTTTTCCATTTTGGCTACTCAAAAGGGGGGAAAAAAGCACTTTTCCAGTGCATGGTACTACAGCAGATCCTGGCTTGAGTACTCTGTGAAAGGTGATGCTGTGTACCGTTTCCCCTGTAGGCAGTTTAGGGCTCATGCATCAGCTGAATTAACATTTACACTTGTGGCTGTGAGAACTCTTCTTTGATTTTGAAAAGCATGTTCAATGAGCACCGAAGAAACATGTCACACCTCCAGAAAGCTCATTTAATTCAGCTTACTTTAGAGAAGGACCTGACCAAGAAATGCCAGACAGACAGT
This sequence comes from Chaetodon trifascialis, assembly GCF_039877785.1. Taxonomy (NCBI): domain Eukaryota; kingdom Metazoa; phylum Chordata; class Actinopteri; order Chaetodontiformes; family Chaetodontidae; genus Chaetodon; species Chaetodon trifascialis. The sequence continues at coordinate 22,774,979 of NC_092063.1, forward strand.
TTACTGAGGAGATTCTTTTCATCTGGGCATTGCTGGCAGCAGCTTTATGAGACCCAGCCTGAGCCAGTGAGGTCTAAGTAGGGTACGATCATATTAGATTTATCATTTTGTGCAAGTTGTTTTCCTGAATTGTCTTCCAGCTTTAATGTGGTTAAAAATATTGACTTTTTTTTCCAGTGCATGTTTGCCAATATCGAGTAATAGATACACAAGAATAGAATAAAATGTCCCCTGAGCTGCAAGCTGCCCTGATCTTGTCCAGTGCTGTCCATGGTGCTGATGCAAAGGTCACAATGTTGCTGTTTTAGAGACTTTGTTTTGCACTAATAACTGATTATAGTCTCAGACTGCTTGTGTATGATTTGTGAGTTGAATAGTTGGGTGAAACTACAGGACTTCTGCATTCTGCACCATTCTTATAAACAATGGGCTGTGGGCTCACAATTAATTCATATCGACTGAACCAAATTGTAAAATTAAAAACTACTCTAAATACGCACGTTTTCATGGTAGTCTTTTAACCTGTAAACCTACATAATATTGACCTATTCAATATCAATCCTTTGTTGCATTTAAAACCTGAGTAAAAAAAGATGCCTATGATGCATTAAGGAACAAAGGGAAGAAAGAAAAGGGGGGCAAAAACCTGCAGGATGTCAGTGAAACTATGTTGAATGATTCTGTCTGTCGGTCACTGAAGTCTCATTAAGTCAATTCTCATAATGGCAGCACAAGCAATCACTGATGATCTGTGTGTCACTGCTGCTTTTCAATATCTTTTAATCTTATGCTCGGCCAGCTTAAGTAACTTTGATGAGTCTGTGTCCTTAGTAACTCTGAACAAGGAGGGAGGAGGAGGAGGATGAAGAGGAGGAGGGGTAGGAAGGGAGACTGGAATGAAAGCTTGGGTGTGAAAGCTACTGTGGTAGATAGAGATTTGCTTTTTGTTTGTACTTCTGCATTTCTTATTATCTTACCCACTCAAATTAGTAATTTACGCCTCTTCTGTCTCTTTAATTGCTTTTTATAATGTACATCACCTCACAAACAAGCCAGCGTAAAACAAGTATCAAACTAAATGATACACTGCTAATACAAACACACACACACACACACACAGAAACATTTCCTGAGGCTCTTCACTCACTTTTGGGTGTGGCTGTATATGGATTCATATATGTGTGTGTGTGTGTGTGTGTGTGTGTGTGTGTGTGTGTGTGTGTGTGTGTGTGTGTGTGTGTGTGTGTGTGTGTGTGTGTGTGTGTGTGTGTGTGTAACTTTGATAAGCTTGTGGCCTTTGAAGCAAGGCTGTCCAAAATGTGTCACTCTCATTGCTCTCTCTCTCTCTCACTCCTGTCTCTCTCTCTCTGCATCCCAGAATTAATCGCCGTGGCAACAGGCCAGAGGAGGAGAGCAAAGAGAAAGAAGGAGAGAGACATTTATCATTCGTTTCAGTAGACGCTCACCCTGTGACCGCACCGTGACATTGTTTTCTTTATTTAGTTCATTCAGGGCAGCAGCTGATAATTTATACGCACTACCCTTTCAATAATGAGTCGTCGCCTTCTCGAGGTGGGCCAGGCTCTAGTATGCGTGCACACACACACACACACACACACACACACACACACACACACACACACACACATATAAAATGCTCAGTAAACATTGAGGTCTTGACCGCTCTTTGTCAAAGTCAGCACACACACACACACACACACACACACACACGCACACACACACACACACACACACACACACACACACACACACTGAACGAGTGGCAGTGATGAAGTATTGTTTCCTCCTGGTGTTTGCTGCACTCTGGCTGATCCAACGGAACATAACTGTGTGTGTGTGTGTGTGTGTGTGTGTGTGTGTGTGTGTGTGTGTGTGTGAACATACAAAGTTTGTGTGTAGCATCTATTGGAATTTTATCCTTGAAATTCCTTTTACTTTTAAATCCATACTTCTCTGTTTACCTTGAAGACAGCGGTACAGCAGTCCTCAAGGCCCACACCTCTCTGCTCTTGACAAATTGAGCTAGTTTAGCAGTAGTTTCACTACTCACTGCAGGGCAAAAACACGCACACACACGTACACTCACACCTACACACCCTGCTAGGCTGCGCTGTATACAAGTGTGTTCTGCTTGGCTGCTCATGTGTGTCAGCTGAGCTGGTACATCAAGGGAAAAAAATGCAAAAGAGAGGGAGTGTGACAAGCCGAAGAGAGAGCGGGATGAGAGAGGGACAGATGGATAGAAAGAGGCAGAGGAAAACAAAAGAGAAATGCAATTGTTTCCAAAGCTCAGAGGAGCAAGCGAGGGGTGGTGGCGCCAGATCAGATACTGCGAGGGAAGTGAAACGCTGTGCAGATGCAAATACACACACACACACACACACACACACACACACACACACACACACACACTTGTGTATCACTGATAGAGCTAGGGAGATGAAGATTTGTCCTCACTTGTCGTCATCTCAGAGCTGTCAAGATAAAAATATTATGGTGGGAGTGTGAAAACAATAGCTCAGGGCCAGCAGTTATATTTGGGTGCAGAAATGCATCCTCCGTCCTGATCGCTGTCTCTCCATTGACCGAGGCTCTGTGTTTCACCTTGAAATCCTCTGCCTCTCATGCTACACAGGGCATCCCCAAACACAGGGAAGTCACTGCACTTTGCAGACAATCTGTTCATCAGGACCACTGCACCGCTCCACACATCAGGAAGCTGCTTCCTTGTGTCTGACAAAGGCCGTAAAGATAGTGTGACACTCCCACCTCATTACTATTGACTGTTTGTATCTGACAGAGCTGTTCCAGCTTGACGGTTGTTGTGAAATTGGTATTCTACACAGAATTATTATTAAAATACTTCTGAGCTACAAGAGCGCTTACACCACCACATCAGTAATATTACTGCTCCAGTATTACTGCTACTACATCGTGTTGCTCAACAGTACAGTGGTACTACTGCAGTAGAAGTGGCATCAGGTGGACTATATACTCTGTTAACTGAACACTTAATAAAACAGTGCCAGTGCGTTTTCTGGAGCTTTCAATCACATCATAGAGAGGGATCTCTTGACATTAAAGCTCAGTCACTGGTGTGATTTAACCATAGCACTTTTATTAGTTCCATGTTGGAGTCAAGCCTGAAAGTTATTTGTTGACTTTAGAAATAGTAGTTTGAGACTAGTAGATTACTAGCTTTTAAGTGGACCCTAGACTTTTCCTCCAGAGATGCTGCTGGCAGAGTGTAACAGAGAACACACATATCTTTAAAAGCATTATTTGATTTCAAAATTATAACATACATACACTTAGACTTGCCCCAAACTTGCTATTACTTGCAATCTGCTCACATTCTCCAGCTGGTCCTTGGTTTCAAACCAGCAACTGCACCATTACAAGGCACTCTGCATTAGCGTGTGGATGCTATTAGCTTCACTTTGGCCTCAGCCTGCAGGGGCTGCCTCAGGGAAGAATGTGGGGCTGCTGTTATGGCACGCAGACAGACCTAGTTATGTCAGAAGCGTTCTCAGGTGTGGCCTGGCACAGTGGGAGCGGAGGAGAGGAGGGAAGAGGAATCTCACAAAACCTACCTTAACATTTCATCTAATCTTAAACTGCCAGTGGGCAGAGATGATTCCACTCGAGTTCAATGCAAACCAACTCATTTCAGGACTGCAAATTAATAAGTTGTAATTTTTTGATACCAGCTGAGTGATCTGCATTATTCCACCTTGTTTCATGACTATGGGACACCACTGAATTAAGGGCTCATTTATGAACCCCCACTGGCAGTTATTCACTTATTTTAAAGGAAATAAGGCCCGAGCTAAACGACTAAGAATGAGACATCTTTTTCCAGTGCAGGGACAGAGGGCAGAAAGATGGATGTGAGGGATGAAAGAGGGAACGAGGGAGGGAGGATGGGAACGAGGAAGATGGCAAGAAAAATATGAGAGAGATATAGAGATGAAGTTAACAAGAGGGGCAGAAAAGAAGATGAGAGGAGTGAGAGAGGGATAAAAGAGACGGAGAGTGAAGAAGCAAAGAGAATGAAGAACGAAGAAGCGATCGTTCCAGGGACTGCTTACAGCTTGCGGTTATGATAGCAGCAGGCAGGGGAGCCGAGCTGTGTGTCTGTGTGTGTGTGTCTACTTGAAGAAGGCTTGTGAGAGCGCCGCTGAGGGGAAACTCAAGTCCATCACGCTTGTGAAAGATTAAAGAGGCCTTACACCCGCAAACACACACACACACATACGGCCATGCCAGCCCAGCCTGGCTGACAGCAGAAAAAGTACTGTGCCATGTCTTCCTATCTGACAAGAAGGGTGTACAGATGCAGCTCTGGTGAGCAGAGTTGTGTGAGCGCGTGTGCTTATCTGTGTGCTCCTGACTTGAATAGAAAGAGACGTCTTCTTTGAGTGTCTTCTGGTTATAAAGTGTCATTTTATAGCACATATTCCCCAGCAGGGATGAAAGTGAAAGGGATGCAGTGACATTTTGACGCTCCCAGCGCCCTGCTGTTTCAGTGAGCTCTCCTAACAGTGCTAATAGTGCTAATAAAGCAGGCCAGGGGTCTGGGGAAGAAAAATAAGAGAATAATTCAAGCTGCTGTCAAGTTTATACCTTTGAGAAGTTTTGATGTAGAGTAACTAACTGCTGTTGCTCCTTCAGCCACCCTTGTCACGGAGGCAATTGCATGTGAAAATGCTACATAGCTGCTCAAAACAGCTGCTACTGGAAGGCTAACATGTCAGCTGCTTCAAACACAGGGCTAATTTTCCAAGTGGTTGCATTATTCTCTCTTTTTTACAACTTAGGTCTTAATTTTGGACATTATTCTTATGTCTTATAACAATATTACCTACCAACCACATCTGGGAAGGCGGCGATATCACTTGAGTAGTCACTTGATCGTTGTCAGGTTTGAAAAAGACGAAGGTGAACGGTGAGGCTATGATTCAACGAAAATATTGTAATATCACGATAAAACTATCGCTCGATGTCATCGTGGGACTGTGACATGGGATGGCTATTTACCATGTCTCTTTGTCTCATTGTAGTCAAGACAACCAAATCCCTTCATCCTATGCGTGCAAAAAGTAAAACCCAAATAAACCCAACGAGAAAATGAGGGATGAACGTGCTGATGAGGACAAAAAGATTGAGGATGCTCCATCGACTTTTAGAGCTGATGTGAGGCATTTGGTTTTCCCGTTTCAGGAACTGACAGTAGCAAAAAGGAAACTGACAACAAGTTAAGAAACACATCACATCAAGTCCACACTTTAGCCCATAAGTGATATCAGCACAAGCTCTTTAAGTTAAAAACAAATTTCATATCAATAAAAAATGCTGTGCACACTAAATTATTAATAAACAGCATTTTTTCAAGTAATATTTCTTTTTAGTTTCGCAATAAATATCAAATAGTGGATTTCTTATTGAGGTATTATCATACTGTGAGTTTTTTGGTATTGTTTCATTCCTTGTGTTGTCATGAAGAAGTGGTTTAGATAATTTGCTGAAGCTGTTGGCTTGTTTACAACCTGTCTGTTTATGTAAATGCACATTTCTTGCCTTGTTTGACTTTGTCAATGCGATGTAATTCCATTCCCAGGTCTGCCAGGTTCCCATTTTTTAAACTTAACTTTTATACCACATTTCAAACCAGTAAAGCAGATGGGAGAAAATAGAGAAAAAAATAGCACATGGCAAAACTTGGACATTAAGTGAACAAACCACAAAACATAAAGTTGTAAGATCATGAAAAAGCCAAAGAAACAGTGCACTTGGTGTGTACTGATTTGGCTTCTTTGAAACTTTTCAGGGAGCTGATCTAAAGTCCGGAAGCAACAACAGGATCATCTATATGTGTTGCTAATGCTAAAACAGCAGCAATAAATGTTTTGGCCCTCACTTCAAAGCATTCTTATCTAATCACAACTGACAACCACAACTGATCAGTTTGATCAGGTTCTAAAGATTTATCCAAAGAGTCTGTCTGACCTGAGCAGTGCTGGTGTGTACTGTACATTCACCGTACCACACTTTGGCACTGCCGCTCTCTTTTAACCAAAGCCATCTATTGTTAGCTGTTAGGAAACAGCTTCGTAGTGGCATGCTGTCACCGGCCAGCTGTCTGCCTGTCACTCTTTTGTGTGTGTATGTGCCCATATGTGTGTGTGTGTGTGTGTCACCTGGGGCCAGCCTCCTGTTGTGAGAGCAGCAGTGCGACAAAGGAACGATGATTAATTTCACTCTGAGTAACCTGTCTCGCTGATGTGGCTCTACCAAACAGTGTGTGTGAGTGTGTGAGAGAGAGAGAGAGGGAGAGAGCTGTAGACTGTGTAGTCAGCAGGTGTGCTATGATACCCTGGATGCCCTCCAGTCAGGGTCAGACGCACACACTCACATACACATTCATGGAGATGATAAGATCCCTTATAAATCCCACCTGAACAACTCCCATTGACACCATTCAGTCTCTCTCTGTCTCTCTCTGTCTCTGTCTCTGTCTCTGTCTCTCTCTGTCTCTCTCTCTCTCTCTCTCTCTCTCTCTCTCTCTCTCTCTCTTCACCCTCTCCCTGCTTTGAATCTCGTGACTAGTTGCATGTTTAATAGTTACATTTTTTAGTAACTGTTGGTATTAAATTGAAATTCCTATCATGCTGTCAAAGTTATTAGCACTGTGTGTGTGTGTGGGGGGGGGGGGGGGGGGGTGCTTAAGGCTTCCATGTATTACTTATGTTGTGGGGACTCACTTTTCTTCTGGGGACAAAACACAGTCCTCACAACATAAATCATTAAATTCTATGGTGACGACTTGATTTAAGGTGTGTGTGTGTGTGTGTGTGTGTGTGTGTGTGTGTGTGTGTGTGTGTGTGTGTGTCTGTTCTCTCAGCAGATGAGAGCGAAATCAATTTCATTAGGGATCATGAATACAATGAGGAGCTGTTAACACACACACACACACACACACACACACACACACACACACACACACACACACACACACACACACACACTCTCTCTCTCTCTCTCTCTCTCTCTCTCTCTCTCTCTCTCTCTCTCTCTCACACACACACACACACACACACACACACACACACACCACCATAGATTTCATTAAGGAAATGCCTTTTTCCCTCCCTCTGTTCCCTCCGTCATCAAAGAGCTACTTGAACATTTAGCACCCTGGTTCATTACTCGTCCTCACTGCACATTTATAACATTGGTTTCAGTGAAAAATGCTAACAAGGTTAACAACCTGCTTGGATCTTCCTCTCTTTTTCTCTCTGCATCCTTCCCTCCTTCTCTTCATTTCCCTCCCTTTGTCCAGCCGTGTAATTAACTAGATGTTCAACAGCTGAGGTTGGACAGGGCACTGCTGTGTCTGGACACACACGCACATGCAGACACACACTCAGTGGGAGAAAGAGGTCTGTGTCTGAGAGGGAAGAAAAAGGACAAGGGGGAGTCTTGAAGCGGACAGAGGAGGAAAGGAGGACGGAAGGGCAAAATCTCAAGAGGGAAGGGAAAGGAAAGAAGGGGAAACAAGGTGAAGAGGAGATATGGGGATAAAATGAAGTGAGGACATTAAGGAGGAAATGACTAGAAAGAGGAAAGATGCAAATGAAGTAAAGGTGGGAAAAGGTAGAGGAATGAGAGAAAAGTAATGAAAGCAAAAGTAATGAAAGCAAACAAAGCCACTGAAAAAAAAGAATGAAGGACAGTTTTTAAAAAATGAAAGATGCTTCAGAGAAAATGATGAAAATGTTCAGAGAACATGGTTGTGTCCTCCCAGTTTACCTGACCCAAAGGTGTGACCGGCGGTTGAACCCAGCGTGGCATTAATCACTGCAGCACTCCAGCCAAAGCTCATTACTCCCCTTTGTTCACTTTTATTACCTTGTCCTCCTCTACACCCTCCCGACACACTTCTGTGCACAGACACTTAGCATCCCTCTCTCTCCACCACACCTCCCACCTTCACTCCACCTCATCTGTCTCCACCATCGCAATCAACTTTTGACTTCATCCCGACCCAACTTCATCGCAAACAAATCCTGCATGAAAGCTCACTAGTTTATATTTGACCAAATGCTGCCAAAAACCTAACAATGTCTTTTTGTTTAGTTTTGAGGACTTGTTGGCACATTTTTGTGCACATGTATTACTGTCAGAGTTTGTGTTCTTAGCAATGCATTTTTGTCTACACTTGGAGTTCAGTGTGTGTGTGTGTGTGTGTGCGTGTGTGTGTGTGTGTGTGTAAGGGTTGTAGTGTCCTTGGTAATATCAGTGTTGGTTTGGTAATGAGCCTAATCCCAGGAGGACAGAAGAGACAGAGAGGTCTGAGGGAGGGACACACAGGATGGTAAAGAAGGGGAAAAAGAGGGGATGTAACTCCAAAGTCAGAGCATGGGCTGCAAACTCATTAGGAAAAGTCACCTTTAACTTTCTTCCTGATCCCAACTTTCTCTATGGCGTTGTCACCATAGAGCTGCTTGACTCAGGGCCTAGAGAGACTGCACTTCAACTAAAAGGTCAAAGACATGATGCATGTTTTATTGCTCTGTCCTTAAGCAAGACATGCAACCTGTTCGTGCCTCCTCAATGTACATCGCGCCTGAAAAGAGCGTTAGCTTAAACGCCTGGAATATAAATGGAGAATCCAGTAATCACACGCAGCTCAGCATCTCGGCTCTGCACGACACTTCATCTTCTGTGGAATTGATATGTCATTTTAGCCTGCTTATATTCCAAATAAACATTGTGTTTTGAAACTAATTGATTGTTGGATCATTTGAATGCAAATGGCTGCAATTAATGTTCAGTGCACTCATCGGAGAGCAGCACTGCTGAGCACGATAAATGTACGTATGATTGTCTCGTTCCAAAGAGGTAAGCTAATCAGTAAAAAAAAAAAAAAAGAACAGAATAATTTAATGACTTATCAGCTGTCAGTAACATCAAAGAGGGGACCGTCATGTTATTATTTTTTGGTCTAATCATCCTGGGAGCAGCTATAAAAGCATAGTTAATAAGCACCTTTTAGAACAGGTAGACACTGCTTTTGTAGCTGAGTCCCTTTCATCTTATAGCCTCGGCTCTCTGTTAATAAGTTCCAGAGACTGAGAAGCTGGACAAATGGAAACATAAAAAAGTTCCAGATGCCCCGCTGTTGGCATTTTTCACTTTTACGGCTTTAAATTTAGAGAGCAGAGACGACACGGAGAGATGTGGAATTCATGAAGCTGGTTCCTGCAGGAGTTTTTGCCCACTAAGCATATGATATTTATCTGAAAGTCTTACAATATCATGCTGGCGGTTGCTGCGTTGGGTTGTTTAGGTTGTATACAGTTGAATAAATGTATAGATTCTAAGAAAAGCCAAAGGAAAAGTGGATTATTTGAGGGTTAATCAAAGTTTCTCACTCTTAAGTGCTGCCACTTCCTCAGTGAGAAGTCTGTTTGGACACACTAAGTTCCAGAGTGCAGAGGTCGCAGAAGGAGAGCAGAAACCTGCAGGCTAGTAGACTCGATGAGAATCTACAGTCACCTGCTCCAGTCTGCCGTCCCCTCTGTGCCAGCTGACCTGAATCCCACTCCAACTGCCCTCTGCCCCGAGCTGTAGGGCAGTGCACACCCCCTGCTCCTATCCCCCCTCACTCTGCCACAATCCTTCACTCATCACAAGTGATACGGCGACCCAGGGCATGTAGCAGTTTTAGAATAAAGTGTTTTTTCTTTCCTTTTAGTTTATGTGTGTGAGTCAGTGTGTGAGTGGAAGCTCAATGGGACAAAAGGTCAGACTCGCATCAATAAAGGTTTCAGTGTGTGTGTTTGTGTTCATGTGGGAACAACATAAGGGACTGCTAAAACAAATGACCTTTGGACAGTAACAACTGGGATACACCTTCCTCACCCACACTCACACACATACATGCACGAGCCAGCACACACACACACACACACACACACACACACACACGCACTTTTGAAAGTTCCGTAATTTGCAACTTTTCCGACACAAACAGAAATGTCTGGATGTGATAAAGTGTTCAAGTTTATATAAAATTAGCTACAAGTAGTTTCTGCATTATATCAGGTTTTGCTCTTTCCTGCTGTAAACATACCTTACATGTGACCTTTACGCGGAAAATTCTGAGGTTTTAGACTCTGTCTCAGTAAGAAACCACTCAAAGCTGATTTGTCGGAGCTCTTGACTTTTAACCAAAATGGGCTTCCTCCTCTTAAGCAACAAAAGCGCGGAGTGATGACAGCCCGTCTGCTAATGAACTTTCTGTTCAGAGAGAAAGATGAGGGAATCTTTGGTCGTGATTTGGCAGATAATAACCGCAGAGACTGTTGAGACGATGGGGAGAACAGGAGAGATGACAGAGCGAGTTTAGGCGACAGAAAAACACAAAAGTTGTTGCAGACTAAACTGCTGTCAGGTGATGGATGAGCAGATGGAGGTCGGGAAATTAGAAAGAGAAAGATCCAGGCAAAAAAATGAAGAGGGAAGGAGAAAACAGTTGACTTGCTGGTACACAGGGAGTGATCCTCATAAGTCTCTAATTTTGTCAGTAGACTTAACACTGTAATCTCCAACAAAAGAATATCATTTGCTTGTGTGCTGTAGTTACACCCTCCACATTGCAGCACCATAACCAACTCCTGTGATTCTGAGTTATATAGAATAACAGAATAAATTGAGAACCAGATGAAAGTGCTGACATTGTCATCTGTCACTTCAGCAGCTGTTTTCAGCTGACGGCAACATTTAAAGTACATTTTTAAGTGCTACGCTAGATGAAAGGGGAATTGGCTGCTTTTACAAGAGGTGGACATGTAATTTTCCTGAGCAGAACTGCTGGACATTAGAAGAGACTTTTCACAGTGAAGGCGGGATGAGTCTTGCACATTTTTCAGCAAGAATTTGTCATTGTTCTTGGTGGGAAAGCTGCGTCCAATACTTGATGTCTGAGGATAAGAACAAAGAAATGTTATTTGACTAATCTTTTCAACAATAATTAAAGAAATGTTGGATTGTAATCAGGGTTTTGCCATTTTCCTCTGTCCTCTTCCAGATCTTGGTGAACTCCGTCGTCCAGCCGGCCTTGCTGTATGAGAATGTGGTGGTGAGCAATGGGAGCCCCATCCTGAGAGACATGCTCTTCAGCCCGGATCATCAGTACTTATATGCCCTCACCGATAAACAGGTATGAGAAGCCCAGATGAACACTCAGAATACAATGATCTACAGCCAGGCAAGGTTAGCAGTGCAGCCCATAATGCAGCCTGCAGTTGTCGTTGACAACCCTGAGGAAATGGCTAAATATCAATAGTCATTTATCTGTCTTTTGATTTCAGGGATGGATCTAGTGATACATGACAGCCTTTGGCATACAGATACATGCACCTCGCTCAGTGTGAGTGTGTGTGTTTGCAATGATATACGCACTGCTTCCACATAGGCGTTCAGACACCATCACACACACTTACATAAATATACATTACTAGATCCAAGTAATGTGTGTGTGTTTGCAACACACACGCACACACATAAGCACACATCTCCTCACTACTGACAACAGAGTTTAGGTTCAAAATATGGACAGTGGAATAGCGCCATCAAGACATTGTGAGGAAGTACATCTTCAAATCATATACTGGGAGTGTGAGCAATCAAGATAATTACATACACACATACAGTACCACATACAGCACACAGACACATTTAAGCAATATTAGACATGCACACACACACACACAGTTATAAGTGCTAATTAAAATCAGGAATATTAAAATGTGTCATATATAGGATGAAGCACCATACCACCATTTCACCGGGGATACGGTGTACATGCAACCTTTGCATATTAATTGGTGTGAGAAAAGTGTATTTCTAAATACACACAAGAACAACAAAATAACTTTGGAAGATCCTAATACTAATTGTACTGCCAGTTAGCATGGAGACTTTGTATTCTATATCTCAGCATAGTACAGAATAAAAAAGCTTGGTCCAGCTGACCATAGTGTCAGCAGTTAGTTTGCCAGCTACAGCTGTTCACCACCTAGCCTTGCGAGTAGGCTCATCCATACGTCACCAAGCCACTACAGTCATTTAAGGAAAATCATTGCATTGCAAAGCAAATTTTTTAGTAGCAGTAGCAACAAATGCTGAGTATTATTATTGTTTAGACTGTTTTACATTTTTAATTGCGTTGTTTGACTTCTCATTTCCCATTTACCTCGCCTGCACATATGTACAATATAATCCAGCAGTCTGGGATGTAGGTGTTATCTTGACATGATGTCATTCAGAAGAGTTTGATATTACAGTTCACATAGTTCATCTGCATGGCCTGTTCTCTGCCGTTTACCTGCACAACTCTTATCTCATAACAGTTAATGACTGCGATGTGATAACCTTCAACAAGACATCCCCGGTACATAGACAGTAACCGCCATCTGAGTGCTGTGTAATTTACCAGCAATTAGACATAATTGACTTCCATGTGTCTGAATAACTGTAGAGTGGAAGTGGAGTGTAATTGATACCAGTGGACGACGTCTGTGTTGATGTGACAGGGGAAATAAGGCCATTCGATCACAGCAGCCCAGGAAGCTGAAATGTACCACACGGACAGATGCATAAATACTGTACAGTAGGTTCCTTTATAAGGACAAGAGGCGACATTCAAGCAGAGGGAATCCTCCTATGTAAACATATGCACACTGATTATGGAAACACACCAACTGAATCACAGAATCATAGACACATAAATGGGACTTTTTTTTTTTTTTTTTTTTACGTTCATTCGTATGTTGTGGTTCAACTGCAACATTAACAAGATTAGAAGTAGTAGAGCATGTGTGAGGTCCTACATTCACAACAGTTTGAATAAGGCTCACATCACCCACATGACAGAAATACTAGATATAATAAGGCAATCAACGTTACAAATAACAGTGGCAACAAGGTCAAAAGTCTCAGCCAAATGACTCAACAAAACTCTTTGCGGATAAGAGAAATGAGGAAAAGCTTGAGAATCATGTATGTTTCAACTGAAGGTCCATGCTGGGAGATTTTCACATCATCAGCATTAAAGACTCCTACTGTTGCCACCAGAAAATCTTTCTCAATTATTAAAGCCAGTGTTTTATTTTTGATGAGCACTGATACGTCCATTACATGTATGTGCATGGTAGTGCAGCGACTCCAGTGAGGTGCAGTGACAGGAACCTTGTAGGAACCCCAAAGGTTCCTCTTTCAGATCCATGATCCATGGTGATACTGTCAGATTTTACAAATGTAGCCAGTAAAGAAGTGCATACATATTGTGCATGTCCGGTTTCCTGGAATACTAAAAGCCAGACAGTGGTTGTATAATTCAGCATTTTTAAAAAACAAACCTATTCACTTTTTGCAGTGTTTGATGAAAAGATCAATAACCTCTCTCATGTCTGTCAGCTGAATATGAAGATACAGCCAGCAGGATTAGCTGAACTTGGAGCAAGCAGCTATCTTGCTGTAGGTTGTGTGCTGTACCTATTTTCTTTGGCCAGATGCAGTGGAGTTTCAGGGGTTACCCGGCAACCTCAGGGTGACAACAAGGCTCCAGAACGTGTTTCCAGCTGTTTAAGTGTTTTCTGGCAGATTTTTTAATTTCTGCTTTGGACAGAGCCAGGCTAGCTGTTTCCCTATGGTTCCAGTCTTTATGCTAAGCTAAGCTAATTGCTTCCCATGCAAAAAGCAAGTGAGTGATTTATATGATGGCCACTCTTGTAACAGTGATTTTATTTTAGGTTTTTTTGCCTCAGATCTGTGCAGCGTCAGCACGTTTTGTCTCATTAATTTGTGTAATTTTGCCTCTGTCATATAGGAATGAATGGCACTAATGTACAGAGTAGAGAGGATGGGATGACCACCTCTTATTTTAAAGCAGTAATGCTCTTTCATTTACGGAGCTTCAGCACTGACCGAATTCACAGTCCAGTCAGAGAGTGAAATGGAAAAGGGGAGAGAGCCGGTGAGAGCTGAGGAGGTGGGAAAATATAATTGGTTTGCAGGATATGGTCCATTCCTTTCTGCGACTCTTCCTGCCTCATCTTTTCAATATTCTTAGGGGTCCTCACTTCTGTCTCTCTCAGATGGAGTGGGTTTGTGGAGTAACTGCTCTCCCAGTAGCAGCTTCAGACAGCATAGAATAGAATAAGGAGCTTCCCTCTGCTGCAGAATGTGAACTTGTGTACCAGGCAGTACAGGACCAGAGTGTGTCCAGACAGCCTCTCTGGCCTACTGATGAGGCACGTCTTCCTAGCCAGAGGCTGTCTGGACTAGAGATAATGTATCGTGGTTTAAGGTCACTGGCCAAGCCCAGAGGTGTATAAACTTCTGCTGTTTTCAAGCCAAAAAGAAAAAAAGAATCCAGAAGAAAAACTGTAGCTGCTTTCGCTGGACATGTTTAGTTACATTTACGGCCCCAGTCTAATAAAGACTCACAGGAGATGATCAGAAATAGAGTTTGACCGTGTTTGATGAGCTGTGTTGAGACAGAAGGTGTGCCCTGTCCAAGAGGGTCCAACTGTGAACCCAGCTCCCCTTTGCTCACTATCGTTCAGCATACTTTGTGTAAATAGACAGTAGTATGTGTCCTCTCAAACATACTCGTCATTGCAGAACTGACGCGCACACCACCTTCGGAGAGCCTCCTCATCACCATGGTAACCCATGCTAACCAATCTCACCTCTCCTGGCATTGCAATAATCCCCTACCCCTAAACCTTTATCTACTCGTAATAATAACAACGATAAGCATGTAATACATCCTTGGTATGCATGTATTAAGAAGATACCTAAGAAGAAATGCGAGCCACAGAGGAACTGGTTGTGGATCTCTTGAGCATGTTTTACCCCAACGGTTTTTAATATGTAACACCTAGCTTGTGTAAAATTTAACAGTAAAGGTTAGTTTAATGTGATCGTGTGTTTGACCATTGTTGTCAATGCTGCATTGCATCGTGGGATATTTTTTCCGGCATACACGGGAAATGGCATGCACCTCACCTTTTGTGTGCTTTTAGCTGTGAAATGCTCCACTGTGCTCAGCTGGATGCAAACACTGTCAGGCTGCTGTTTGTTGCTTTGTACTTACACAGTGTGCAGTGGGTTTAGCGGGACATTTTTTCTTGTTTGAACCAAAACAGCAAAGTTCCAAGCCATGAAACCAAAACAGTGTCTGCAGAGGGAAGTGATGCGTGGACCTGGGGTCCTCGGTGAGCTCTGCATTAGCACTCTTCTCACCATGTAGCTTGAAAGCCTGTTATACACGTACGCTCTTTGCTGTTCGTTTTCTGGAGAGAGGTATACCTTCAGCCTGTTTGTCCTTTTCTTCTCCTCTCCTCCTCCTCTTCATCCCTCCATCCCTCTCTCCTTGTTGAATAATAGAAATGCCAAGTGATGAGACCTCAAACATCAAAAAGCCCATTTCCCAGCTTGACAGAGCAATTTACCTTTTCCCATATTCACTCACACACATAATTAAAAGTGGTGGATTGGACTGCAGCGTATAGACTGCGTATCTGAAAAGCAGCACTGACTCACATATAAGCATGTACACACACACACACAGTGTGAAAACATAAAACTGTCCGATTTGCGGCGCGAGGAGAGTTTTTCAATTAGCGAGCGATGGATTTATACATGGCTCTCTTTGTGTCTCTTCCTCACACACCCACAGAGAGAGGCTCTCCATGTCCTTTCACTGTGTGTTTTTGCGTGCCTCTGGCTTTTGGTCTGTCTCTTTCTGTTCAGTCATATCATATCATTTTGGCGCTCATAAAAATGAACAATGGCACTAAATCAATTTTATCATTGCCGTTGTTTCCTCGTTACATGGTCAAATTGTCCTGAGCTAATAAAAACAGCAGGGTAAGAGAGATTTTTCATCCTGTCATCAGCCTCTGTTGTGGATGTCACTGAGACAGAAATATTTCTTGTGTCCTGCCTGTCCCTGTGGATGACATCACATAATTGCTTTAAAGTAAATGACTAAGTGGATTATAGCTCATCTATTGATTTCTACTCTACCTTTGAACCAAATGACTCACTTATCATATAATTACCAGTCTTACTTCTACCACGCAGCTAAGAGGTGGAGCTTTCTATTCACCTTTTTCCCATTATAAAGAAATAATCTGAAATATTTCAGACTAATAGAGCCTGAGGACCTGTGTTTATTTTCATTTATTTTTGGAATTTGTAATCTACTTATTGTATTTATGTGCAGTACGTCAGTGAGACCAAGCCCAGTCTCTCCTTTGCTGTAACATCATCATCGCATTTCCACGAATGAACTCGCAGGGCAAGGTCAAGCCTCTCCGCTTGTAAAACAGCTTCGTAAGGTGACCTGTTGGCAGAAAATGCCTTCGCTCGTTCCTCCACGAAGCTGCTCAGACAGTGGCATAATGGTCTGACGATGTACCTCCCTGTATCGATTTAGCTACAGTACAGAAATGTACTTAGCTGTACTGTACTGTGCAGTGGAGAAACCCTACCCCTGGCACCACATCAGACAGGGTTCATATTCAATTCACTCAGCATTTACTGCACTTGGAGGTCAGGGAGAAAAGACTGCTGTGCACTCCTCTTTAAAGCAGTTTCTTTGGTGTTTGTCCAACTTTTAAGTTGCTAAAAAATATTAGTGAAGACAGGGACAGGGAGAATAATGAGGAGGCGATACAGAAATCTGCTGGAAGTGCCCTTGGCCCTGTCAGCTAATTGGGGAGTTGAGTTTTGGAACGGCATGTCTTAGCAGTAGTTTTGCGTGGGCAAGTCGGTGAAATCGGTGACAGGGTGGTTAGACCATTGCGTAAAGAAGTTGTCATTTCAAGCAGAAGACAACTGTGTATATCA
Organism: Chaetodon trifascialis; assembly: GCF_039877785.1. Taxonomy (NCBI): domain Eukaryota; kingdom Metazoa; phylum Chordata; class Actinopteri; order Chaetodontiformes; family Chaetodontidae; genus Chaetodon; species Chaetodon trifascialis. Next base: position 22,791,929 of record NC_092063.1, read on the forward strand.
CTTCTGAAGTCTCTGAGCAAGACATTGAAGTCCTTCAGGGCTGCTGCTGTCTAAAACTCAAGTTTAACACTTTAGTTTCACTGACCACTGAACATAGTGTGGTTAAATCCACAAGAGGTACAAGTGGCATTAATAAAAATATAAATATTATTTTTTTTGACGAATCAAAAGTAAGTTGTGGCTCCAAAGCAGATGCAAACAGCCACTCTGGCAAGGAAAGCACTGTGCCCGGCTTTTCGTGTGGTACAGAAAAGCATGTTTAAGTTGACAACAGTTGAAGAAGTGCTGCTGGAAGTGTTAATGGCAGTTCCCTCTGTGCTCATTAAAATCCTGTGTGGAGCCCTTTGGATGTGTTGTGGGGTTTTCTTGTGAGGGTTCACTAGTTGGACATAAGTCTTGTTTCCTCACGGTGGTACTTGGCAATTCAAAGTGCACATTACACGAAGTGCAGTTCAGACAATCAGTGTGGAATTTCCAAACCATTAATATATATATATATATATTATTGTTATATCAAAGATATATAACACATTTTATTATATATCCTAACATTGCAAAATTGAGATGGCTAATAACTTAAGGTAAATCTTAATGGCTTTTTAAATGTCATATTTCATTGACTCCCATTTTTATTGTAGTAATCTCATATTTGCAGGGTGCTGTCTTTTAACACTGGTGTGATCTACTCAAGGAAATTTAGCATTGCACTAGCATATTTTTGGATGGCATTATATCTGCTAAAATCCTTCTTTACTTACACACAACTACCCCCCCCCCCCCCCCCCCCCCACACACACACACACACACACACACGCACCCCAGCTGTCAACATGTCAACAGTCTGTCAAGGCAGAGAGATGAGTGATCGGCTGATCAGAATGTGATTTGTGAGACGGTCAAAAAGACAGAGAGAGAGAGAGAGATGTCTTAATGTGGTTGAGAGGGACGGCGTGACTTGGGTCTGAACAAGGAAATGGGCTGAAGCTGATTTGTGAAGGAACTAAACTGAGTGTCTGAGAGCATGTGTGTGTGAGAGCATGTGTGTGTGTGATAAAGAGAATAGAGGGCTTGGTTTGGATCAGATCTTTAAAGCTTTCACATACATACATTTGCATGTTTGAATGTGTGTGCAGATTTTTGAAGCTGAGCACCATGAAAAGGACAATTTTATATGTCACTGGAATGGAACAGTTTTGGGATATAATTTGGGGAAATATGCTTATTCACTTCCCTGCCAAGACTTAGATGATGCTTAGATTCATACCACTCATGGTTAGCTTAGCACACAGAGTGGACAGGGAGAAACAGCTAGTCTGGCTTTGCCCGCAGTGAACAGAGACCACATACTAGCACCTGTAAAATGCACTAATTATCCTGCTGAATCTTTTTTGTTTAATCCATCAAAAAACTGGTCTTATTGTCACCATGAGGTTGTGAGGTAGGTTGGATAGGTTTTTCTTTTCATATATGTTGTCAAAGGCATGTAGGGTCTCCACAGCCTCTGGGCATGAAACTGCTTATTGTTGAGATATGGCTGATACCTGCTAGTGATTAGACAGCTTAAGAAAACAAGAATGTATTTTTAAAGGATAATGATAGAGAGATCCACTCCTTACCAGGCTCTGTAGTTTCCCTCTTTTTCTCTTCTCTGTGTCTGTTTCCTCCAAGGTTGTGTTTGTCGGTGTCTACTTGTGATCTATGGCCTCATTAGCTGTGTTTTTCGGTGTGTCCAGCCAAATTCATGACAGATGAGAGCATAACAGAGAGACAAAGGGATGGAGAGAGAAAGAAAAAGCAAGGAAATTGGACAGAGAAATAAATAAATAAATAAGAAAAGTAACAGGAAAGAAAAAAAAAGGTGTTTATTTTACATTCTGCTGTTATTTGTTATACACCTGTGCATGTTGATATTCATACTGCAGATCTATCTAGCGTGTGCGTAGCTGCATGCTGGGTGTGCGGCGAGCCCCCTTGTTTTAATTGACTTGTAATTCACGTTCACGTGTTGGAGGAATAGTTTATTAACTCACACGTGAAGACGATCTTTATGTGCAAAATGCTTTACGTCAGAATGTGCGTGCCACAGATTGCATATCTGCGTGCACTTTGTCGCTGGTTACATGTGTGTTCATACGGCAGTCATAAAGTCTGTCTGGCTGGCCGAATAACCCATCCATCAGCCTATTGTGTCGTGATAGCGCCTTATATTCTCAGCCAATATTATACAGATGGGACAATTACAGCCGGGCCTATAGCTGCGGCGGCCTGGGACCGCACGGGCTCCTTATGTGGAATGAAACATCAGTTGCAATTACATTTGTATGTGTTTCTCATCCATCCTTCCCAGCATCCCTCATCCCCGACCCCTCCTTCCATTTTCTACCCCCCCTCCTCTCATCTGCCACTAGGCAAATTAGCAAATTAAGAGCCTCTCTATCATGACCCCGAAGCCGTTATTTATTTGTAATACCCCTCAACCCCTCCCTCACCTCCTCTGCTCTCCCTCTTTCCTTCACTCTGGAAACATGACCAAAAAAAAAAAAAAAGCATCTGACCCCATTGGATGTTTTCTTTTTTTGTCAGAAACACTGCCCATTATCAGTTGGAAGACTGAAATGAATGGTTAAAATGGACATTTTTCCATTGTGATCTCATTCTTGCTGTCATCCTCTACCTCGTCTCCTAATTCTCCTGTCCTCTCCCCCCCGCCTCCCTCCACTGTCCACAGATGAATGTTTCCCTCAGCAGCAGCAAATAGGCCAGGGATGAAAATGCCATATTTAATATAAATAGGTGGTTCTCACTTACTTACTGTCACACACACACACACACACACACACACGCTCCCTAGCCACCTCAGTAAGACAAAGAGTCTTTGGCCGAGCATCTCCCGTTTCCCATCCCATTATCTGTTTTCTAAAACTCAATAATTGAACTGTTCCATTCGAATACATCATCCGCCCCACTACCACAAAGCCCCATTGAATAAACTTCTCTCTCTGGCTGTTGTGCTTGAGCGCGACATGTTTTTTTTCCTCCTCCCTCTATCAGACAGGCTGTATTACTAGCGTGGTATTTGTCCAGGCACAAGTAATGACTGCAATTTGCTGCTATTTGGTGTCCTGTAAGAGGCCTGTGCCTGGTAATGGCAGCATTATAATAGTTATCAGACACAGGTTACTATTATCATGCAATGAATCTGCCATAAGCTATTGTGTCCAACTGTATATCAGAGTGACACAAAAGGAGAAGATGTACAGTCTGAGGATGAAATGGAGGGATTGCTGGCTTCTAGATTAGGGATGTGTAGTTATGAAAGCTGTGCAGGGATGTAACTTTGTAAATAACATCATATACATGTATATCCTGACCACAAAGGGCAAAAGAAAAAGGGAGTTTTCTTTATATTTATTTGTTTTGGAATGACTTTACTAATATGGCAGAGCTTACGGGCAGTGAAAATGTTTGCTGCTGCCCTGTAGTTGTGAATAAGTCTTAGAGTCTACAGCCAGCCTTGGGGGTCTGTAAGGCTGTACTTGTAAGGCAAGGATGTTTAGAGGGTATAATATCTACCACATTCACTGTCTTACCTTTTTCATGACAGCATGCTAGCATTCGCTAATAAGGACAACAGCTGAAACTCATGAAATATTTCAGTGGATAAGGGAAATTTGAGCTGCCGGTGTCACAAGATTTGATAAGTCAGGGACCACATCCATCTTATAGTTGCTGACACATTTCAACATCATTGGGAGAATTAGAGCAAAAGTCAGGTGATCACCAAAGTCAACCTCTGGGGGCCATGAATGTACCAAATTTCATGACAATCTGGTAAGATACTTCACTCAGGGGTTAAAGAATCGAGTAAAAGAATTGATTTTCATATATACTACTATTATACTTTTACACTCACACACCAGTTAATCATACTTTCATACAGTTTCGTGGTTTGCTAATACTGTGTGCTCTGTTTTTCATGTCTTAGAATTTGTGATCTGGTGTTGCACACTGGAATTGATACTGAATTTTCATTGTTATATATCCTAAAACTACTATATCATACATGTCAGGAGAGAAGCTGGACTGGCACCCCAACAAACTAACCAAACTGCCTCACCACACCACGAATTGAGTGCAAAGTGCTGTCATGAATTTTAAGTGTTGATGCAGATTCAGAGACTATTTTGCCTACACGAGTCACGACTGGAGCAGGTCCTAGTGGAGCGACAGAGAGAATGAGGGAGAAGAATTTTCAAATTAAAAAAGGCTGTGATGTTCAGTTCAAAACTAATGCACTGATTGGATGAGAAATGAGAAATGAGATAGCATGCAGAATGGATATTTTGAAAGTACGGTGACATGAAAACCAAAATATACGTTTGTGTCTGTTTAATCATGCGGCAGTTGTTCATGTAAAAGACATGAAAAGAGCCTGATTTACTGTTTGAAGGAAGAGGGATAGAAAAAAACGTACATAAAGGTAGAGTTTCCTCTTTGAAGGTTTCTCCACTGCAGTGCCTGCAGCTGCCATTAGAATTCACCCTCACCACCTTCCAGCTCACCTGGTGTGCCCCCTGCCTTTGCGGTGTTAGTGATGTCGTCCCTCACCTGACTGAGGCAGCTGGAGGTGTGTGTGCGTGCATGTGCCCATGCGTGCGAGCGTGTCTTGGGTGGTCAGCAATGTATTTAAGTATTTAACAACTGCCCCAGAAAACTTGTCTCAGACTCTCAGTTTGGTCCAAATACTAACTTTCTCACCAGTGTGTGTGTGTGTGTGTGTGCGTGTGCATCTGTGTGTGTGTTTGCCTGAGGCAGCTTCCTTGTCTGCCAGTCCGTCTGTCACTGGCAAACTGCATCCAGCAATTTGAGATACAACACATGGATGCAGATACACTGGTGATTTTGGAGATTTAAGAGAGAACAGAGAAGAACTGAGTGTGCACAGGTATGATTAAAGCATTTCAAAATACCTTCTTAACGGATAATTCCTTGACTTTAGAGTATACAACCTGGGTGAGATTCAAGGTAACTCTTCCTGATAATCGTGCAGACAGATGGTGGATGGTGAAAATGCAGGCAGCAGCAGAAAACATGTCTGTTTAATGATAACTGCAAAGACAACTATCTGTGGAAATGGACTTCTTAAATGATTCCTCCCCATCTCACTCTCTCCTCTGATGTTCGGGTACTTCTGTGGTTGCAGTTTAAGAGGCAGGTAAATGTGGATAGCATTGTTTGATGTCCTTGTTAATACCCAAGTTCTCCAATTTCCCCAAAGAGATCATTAAAGTTCCATTTTATCTTTGTCATGCAGACACACAGATGGCAGCCGGTAGAGATTTAGCGGACAAAAGGAGTAATCCTCGATGTTTATCTCAATGGCGTTAAGTACAATAGCATATTCTTTGGAAGGAATTCACAGGCATTGAGCAAATTTGGTCTTATGTTCTGATGAGGCTTCATGCAGAAATCTGTCCGCCATGTCTAAGCTTCACACTGGAAAAAAAAAACAAAAAACAATTGAATGAAGGTCAAACATTTCCCTTATGCTCAAATTTCATTTGAATGAGATAACGCTCCCATTCTGATAGATTTTGAGGCATTGTAGTTCATGACAGCCAGGTTATATGTTTAAAACAAACAAACAAACAAACAAAACAACAGTTAAACAAATAAAACTGTGGTTATCGTGGTGTGGTGAGATATCATGTGTCAGCATGTATCTTAGTGAAGTCGAGGCAAAACCGCGCAACGAAAAAGGTTCTTTGCAGCATAAAAGGCCTCAAAGGGATACTCTGGCAATTTTTTAATCACACATCTGCAGAAGAGGCAGAGATATCCACATGGGTTACGCTTCAAAAATGCTGGATCCTACAGCTCCCATAATGCACCTCAGTGCTCTCTTTGTTACATCCTCATTTACCTGCCTGGTAAATGGTTTCAAACTCCTCCTTCATTTGTAAGACAGGCTTTCAATTCACAGAAGTCTTCATGCTAGCAGCTCTGTGAAGCTGTAGTGTGACTTTGAGCTAAATGCTGCATCAGCATGATAATCTGCTCACAATGACAGTGCTCAACAGATATAATGTTTACCTTTGCTCATTAGCACTAAACACAAAGTACAGCTGAGGCTGATGGGAATGTCATGAGTTCTGTTAGTCATCCTTTGGGGAACAATAATGTCTGTTCCAAATTTAATGGCAATCCATCCAATAGTCAAACCATTTTACCCCAAACCACACATGTCAACCTCATGGTGGTGTTAGAGGATCACTGTGATCACTGAATTCATCCAGCTGTATCCTCTGGGCACCATGAATGTCTGCAATTCTACACCCAACAGTGCTTGAGATATTTCAGCCTGGACCAAACTTGGCCATGCAAGTCAGAATAACCGCGATGACATAATGAGCTGAGTAGTACTCCTCTGGGATCAGTTTTCTTTCAGTTTCAGTCTGTTACAGTTCAATTTAATGAATCTGTAATCCCGTTTTCATACTACAAGTGAAAAGAGCTGATTAAAAATTCTTCAACATGCAATGGAAAATTACAAACGCACATCCTGGGAAAACAAGATAATACAGCAAAAGTATGTGCACCTGGTAATCTGGAATCCTGTCATACGGCAATTTGTACAGGATGGAAAGTAAATAAGTGGCCAGAAGGCCCAGTTTTAATTTGAAAGGACATTGTCAGATATTTTAGTTTCCAGCTCCAGTGGACAGTTGTGAGCAGTTTACTTTTTCCAGTTTCTGTTTAGTGTCTCTTGAAGTAAACTGCGTGCTTGCATCAGTACTTTCTGATCCACTGGAGAACTGTGGGCGGCAGACAGTATATTACAGAGAGCTGTTTGTCAAGAGGGTGTAATCTTAACCCATCTGTGTGTTTACATGTGTTTAAACCTCTACTTCTTCCCTCTAGCTAGCCTTGTATGCAGCAGTGTGGAGTTGTAAGCAGAACCTCCAGAGCTGTTTATCTCTGATAGTCACAGTGGGTTTGTTCCTTTAATCTCATGTTCCAGGCACAGGACACCTCGGTAGATCCTGTGTACATCCAGCCTATATGGTCTAAGCTGTTTGCAGGTGGTGTACACAGTGTTTGTGTGCAATATTAACCAGGTGTGTGTTCCTGTGTGTGTTTTATTTTCAGGTCACCCGTGTACCAGTGGAGAGCTGTGAGCAGTACGCCTCCTGTGGAGCCTGTCTGGGATCAGGAGACCCTCACTGTGGCTGGTGTGTGCTACATAATGTGTAAGTGCATATCCTGCTCACTACATTGTATTCATGCAGTAATGCTGAGTGGTTGCATTGCAGTGGGTGTCCCGCAGTTAATTATAATATTTGACTTTAATGGACAGAATTGTGGAAATTGTGTAAATGCCATTTTTATTAGTCACAAATTTGTTCATTGTAACCAGCATCATATAGAGCTTTGTGGTGCATTGCATTTCCTAATGTGTTTTAACACATAACGATTGCAAAAAAAGTTGCACAAAGATGAAAATGCATGTTGCAAATGTATTTACTCACATGTATTTTTTGTGTCAAAAATGAGATTTTTGAATGGCAACATAAAAGCTGTTTACCTCTGAAGCTCCTCTGTGATCATAGATTTACAAATATGGTCACTGATAAAAAATTTGTTTTTCATCACACATCTGTGGGAGATTAAGTTTTACTGCAGGTGCATCACTGTGTCACTTTGCTTTGTCTACTTGTACGACTGGCCTGTGACCTGTTGCTTAGACTTATTGCCCGTGTATGCTCAAAATGAAGTGGTTTGTACAACTTGTCGTCCAGCCATAACTAAAGGAAAAAGTATTTCTAGCTGTTTGGAGCAGGGCTAACAGATATAGAGAGGAGTTTGATGTGACAACGCCACAGACTTTTGGACAGTCTTGGACAGTTGATAGTGTTGCACCCGTTTGTACATGTAAAAAGTGATGGAATATAGTTATGTGAAGGACAGAAAAGCTGGAGAGAGCTTCAAACCTCCACTGCATGTGGCTAATCACTGTGTGAAGTCATCTTGCCTGCTGAATTTCACGGTGGAAAAATGTGGGCACAGGGGGCTTCAGATGTTTCCCAATCTGACACTTTACAGTCCAATCAGCATGACTTTGGCCATTTCACATTTCCTCATGATGTAATCCGTGCTCAGGAAAGTCTTTGTTTGCTTGTTTGTTTGTTTTTTCTGCTCAGTCAACTGCATCTGCTAATTCAGTCAGAGACACCTGTGTTAAGGATTTGACTATTTGCAGCAAATCATACAGTTAGATGTGGTGGAAAAGGTTCTGCTCTGTGAGCGAGCTCTCAAAGAGAGTGTCATCAGAGTAATAGTGAGGAGTGTCAGCCTTTAAAGGCCAGCATGTACATCTGTGCTGATAGCCAAGCAGCTGATGAATGAGTCACTGATGGTGAAGCATGAATGAGCAGCTGGTGCCAATCAGCTAATGCAAGTGCGGCTTCAGAGCTTTGCCAGAACGAACGCTATGCCCCATTTCTCTTTCACTCTGCTTGTGTATTGGGCTTTATGTTTGTTTTTGTCTCATAATGATAGACAGTCTTATATTGGTTATAACTGCTCTTAGACCTTGGTAAATCATATCTTCACTTTGATGAACGCAGCCCCTAGTTACATACTATACAATCCTCATACATATTGTTGTCAGGATACCGAATTTGCTGAGATCCTACGAACCAGACTATGATTGCCAGTACAATGATGCAGTGCCAATGACCTAGTGCTGAATTCATGTCAACACTATATTCCAGATACTCCAGTTACCACTGTGTTAGCCATGTAACTGTACAGTCTGTTCATATGCAGCAACTAATAAACAGACTCTCTGCTTGAAACCCAGCAAACAAAATGTGCTTTACCCAAACAAGAACAACTGTAAACAGCTGGGTGAATTCAACGCAAAATAAATCGGCATACAGTCTTGTCAAGGTTTTTGAGTGGAAATGCAACTGAAGTGTATATTCCTGCTTTAGATGCTCGAGGAAAGATCGCTGCGATCGAGCAGAGGAGCCTCAGCGTTTCACCACCAGAGTGGAGCAGTGCGTCCGACTCTCCGTCCAACCCGACACCGTCTCTGTCACCATGTCAGAAGTGCAGGTACAGTGTGTTGGTGTGTCAGTGAACGTGTGCTTAGATGTGTGTGTATTGTTTGTGTGCATATTTATGTGACTGGAAGACATGGAAAAAAGTAAATCAAATATGAGCAAGAGAGATAAAGCTTGTTCTTGTGTTATCATGTGTCCATGATTCTGAGTATGAGCTGAAAAAGGAGTTTTAAGACATATATCTGAGCAGCACTTTCTACTGTGGGACAGTAGAAATGTTGCAGATTGCAAAACTAAAGGTAGATTTTAAATGTGTGTTGTCCCTCACCTTTCCTTCCTTCTCCTAGTTGGTTCTTCAGGCGCAGAATGTGCCCAGTCTCTCTGCTGGAGTGAATTGTTCGTTTGATGACTATGTAGAGACAGAAGGACGCATCTACGGGGGACGGATCTTCTGCCTCTCCCCGTCTACGAAAGAGGTTGCCCCCATCACGAGAGACCAAGGTAAAAATAAATATCCTAGCATTTCAAAAATACAGGGTGTATGAAGGGTTTGGAATCATGGATGTTTCCAGAAAGACTCGAATTCTTCTTTCAATTTTGCTTCCTGGGGGCTACCTGAAGGAAAATGTTCATTCTGTAAAGATAAAGAATGTAGGGATACATTCTCATTACTATGGAATATAATTTCATCATTCAGTTTCATAGTAACAGAATTACACTGAATCCGATTTTCATTTTTCATCATAAGATTTGTATTTCCAGAGGTTTTTATTTTATATTGCCATTTTTTCACAGTGACACTTTAATTCCATGACAGCAGTCAGATAGCTGCTGCCCACTCACCCTTCAGCCAATCACATACCCCCCATGTCTCCCCATTGTCCAGTGTGTAGAGTTGAGTGGCATCTGGTGGTGAGGTTGCAGATTGCAACTGAGTACCGCCTCCCCTAACCTCTCCCTTACCAAGCATGGTAAGATGGCCATTAAAAAGGTGAAAAACACAAAATGCCCTCTCTAGTGTCAGTTTCTGGTATGTCCATTCTGGGCTACTGTAGAAAAATGGTGATGCAACATGGTGGACCTGCCCACTCTGTAGATGCTTATTCTGAACAGATGAACAGCTTATTCTAAGGTAACGAAAACACGATTCTTATTTTCAGGTGATCATACACGAATGAACACATCATTATCAATGTTACATTATAAATCTTTACACCTTTAAGCAAGGTGCAAGTATATCTGCTACAGTTAGCTAACAATGCTTATGTTCTGCATAATCAGCGAAAGTCTGCTAGTGCACAGACACAGTATCTAAAGCTAGCTAGCCGGCTAGGTAGGTAGTATAAGCAGCATTGTTACGCTAGATAAACAAACGAGTAAGAAGACGTTAATTCTGTGTCAGTGTTCAGTCACAGTAGCACCTAATAATTTATTCAGAATTACTTCGTTGTTATTTGGCTAATTCAGGTAGAGTTTTTCTGCTTCATGCAGGCAGCATGTGATTAACTGAAAGGTGAGCGGGCGGTGACAGCACCACTGTCAAAATAATTTATTTATAAGAGTATTTTATTTATTTATTCATGTATTTTAATTTTTCTCTTTATGAAAAAAAAGGTAAAAATAATAAGCTGACATCTTGTGCTCTTAAACTTTACTTTTTTTTAGAGAAATGACTTCATCACGGCTCCTCTAGTTGTTTTGTTTGATGTTGCACAAACATTTATTTATTTTTTTATTTTTTGCTTCATTCAGCCTGTTCATTCAACTGTGGGAAACATGAATTACTCTATTCTTTAACTGCACCCTTTTCTTTCTGTTTATCAAAACAAAGAAGACTGCTGATTCACAAACTTAGTGCACAAAGCCCATAAATGTATATGAACAGCTGAACTGTTTCCTTCACTCAGGAATGTCTTTACTGCTTGTATTGATTCTGCTCCAGGCTCTGCTCACCTTCCAGCACAAACACTGTGGCTTCAAAAAGCCAAGAAAAACCGAAAATACACTACAGAAATATACTAATACTGCTGAAAGGAAAGAGCACTGCTACAGTAATCTGGTGTTTTGTGACTCCTTGTAGGTGACCAGCGTGTAATAAAGTTGTATCTGAAGTCGAAGGAGACGGGGAAGAAGTTTGCCAGTGTGGACTTGGTCTTCTACAACTGCAGCGTCCATCAATCGTAAGTTTTTTATCAAAATTCAACATTTTTAAATAACCTGAATGCTATATACCAGTATACAATGATATCACACATCCAGAAAGATGCAGACTGGTGGAAAGTCCTGATCAATACAAAGGTGACTGTGGTTCCTTTGCAAAAGCAATAATCCTAAAATACTGGCCTGCAAATAACTCCTATAATGGAGAATGGAGAGAACAGCATGCGACCTCTGCTAATTCATTATTCAATGTATTCAACTTTTTTACAAATCAATTAGTTAATTAAATCTCAAGCAATGAAGCAACTACTGGTGAGTGAAATAATAAATCGATTCCTAACCATGCAAGACCTAGAAGGGCAGCCAAGCTTGGGAGGCTAAAACACGTCAGTTGTGTTTCTTTGAAATGAATTATACCGAATCTAAGTATAGGAATACTGATTGACTCTTCAGCACTAGTCGTAGAGCAGTTTTAGTGTGTTTATACATTGAAGGACAGAGGAACTGAGGAGACTTCACAGTCTTTATTTTCACTACTGTGATTTGATGACGAGGGCAGTTCATTGAAATTGTTATGAATGGTACTTAATCATAGTCTTTAGCTTTTTGTAACATCTACAGTGTTACTCCAGTTGATGAAATATTGTTTGTACTACAGTCGTTAGAGCTGAACAATAGATTGTTTTCTATTGAAACTGCAAGAGCCACAATTTTAATAAAACTTGATAACTTAAGGAGCTGTAGAGGGGAAAGTTGTTTCAGTTGTTGACCTTCAGTGTTGTTGACTGTAAGGACAACTTTCAGCTCTAGCTAATGATGCTTAATGACGTGAGGTGGCCAAACTACCGACTGAAACTGCTGTTATCTCCTCTCTGCATGCTGGTGCTGTTCCATTTATTTTTCATCTGCCAAAGATGTTTTTGTTTTTTTCATTTTTGTAACGTTACTCTGTGTTCTTTTGATTTTGGAAAAGCTGGAGTGAACTGTGGTGAGAAACGTTAGCAGCTAGCAGGGTAGTTTTTAAGTACCAACAGCTGGCGGGTAGCACACAGATGCTACTTTGTTTAGCATGTCATATCACTGTTTTAGCTTATCATCTAACAGTGCTGAAGCGGGACTTCTCGGATTCAAAACTACACAACAGTCTTTACAAAAGGGGGCTTAAAAGTTGACAAATCTTGTGAGAACATAGCTTGACAACATTGCTAACATTGTTCAAGCAGTGAATGGGCAGAGCCACCAACAGTGTCTCTGTTAGATATCAAAACTTGATAAGGTAGGTTCATTATCAAGAGTCACTTCTGAAGTGCACGGTACACCTTGTTAACATTTGTGTAACTATATAGCTCTTTGGTGCATTTATATTGAATAAGTGAGTATGATTAGAAGATTACATTACTTAGAAGTCAGCTTCTCACACTGGTTTGAAGTAAAAAACCCAGCAGGACCTCAACAACAAGAAAAAGCATCATTTTATCTTCTTTTCATGTAGAAACAACATACATTTGTGATTCTGCTGGATTCAAACGTATCTTGTTTAATGCCATGTAGACCACCACAAGATACAGACCTGGAGTTTAAATGGGAATACACTCGTCTGAAAAAATATCAAAATCAATTAGTCATTTTCCTAAAATTGTAATCTCCAGTGAAGATTTTCATTTGAACTTCCACAAAGAGAGGAGGGGGGAGACGAGGAGAGGCAGAGCAGCAGTGAGATCGGCCTGATAATGAATGAGGAATGTGTTCTTAATTGACCTGCCTTGTTAAATAAAGGTTAAATGAAAATAAATAAAATGTCATTCCCTAAATGACTCTTGGCTGCTCCTCTGAAGTCGCTGAGTGGGATTCACTGCTCAGCGTTGCACACACTCTCACTCTCTCTGTCTTCTCCATCTGGCACAGACTCACATCCCACATTTAGCTACCTGCACTTTGTGTCAATACACCTGAAATGAAAATGCATCTGTGGCATACTCAAAGTGGATTTCTCTTTCTCTTGCCAAGCGGAGATTGATGACAGCATTACTTCCTCCGCTAATGTTTACATCATTTAAAATATTTGCTCCATCCTTTTCCCTTTCTCTTTTTTTACATTATTTTTTGCTATTGTGAAATAAAAGAATAATCAATATCAATATCAGGTCATAAAGAAGATCAAAGAACACTGTGCCCAAGGAGCTAAATTTAGTTCCTTGGCCAAAACACTGAAAAGAGTTAAAAACTCAGAAGTACAAATTATGACAATAACCTTTAATTCCTGAATCACAGGCTGTACAAGCAACTAGTAATGAGGAGTGTAAAGTGCACTTGTCCTGCTTTCATTCTCCTTTATGTCACCATCCTTCCCTGACTCTCTCCCTCTCCCCCAGGCTCTCCTTTACTTTCCTGGCTTCCCACCTTCCTCTTGTCTGCCTATTACTTTCTCTTCTCCCATCCCTCTCCTTTACCCCACCCCCAGCCTCCCTTTTCTTGCCCCTCTCCCGTTCATCAAGCCCATTTATTGCCTGTGCTCTGCTCTTGGCCCCGCATATATCTGCATAGTAATAGGCCGTTAATTAGCTTGGGTCGGGTTGCCTGTGTGGAGATTGTCATAATGGAGTGGGCTTGGAGACAGACCTCACCTGGGCCACTTCTCAGGGCCTCCAGGCCTAGTTCAATGGCTTTGATTCATTTTGTGAATGTGCGTTTGTGTGTGTGTGCGCGTTTGTGTGTGTGTGTTTGTGTGTGTGTGTGTGTGTGTGTGTGTGTGTGTGTGTGTGTGTGTGTGTGTGTGTGTGTGGACTTTTCTGTTTGTTCTTTACGAGTTAAACAGGGAGCAGGATGTGTCAAAGTAACTGTGCTGTCGTGTTTATTCATGCATATTTGTGTACAGGCAGGAAGAGTTTTCTCATTTGTCTGTGTAAGCGTGTGTCTGTGTGTGTGTGTGTGTGTGTGTGTGTGTGTGTGCTCATGCTTCGTACCTCTGATTAACCAGCCCACCTAGCCCTCCTCTCGTTGCTGCATAAACAGGCGTGCTGCTGTTTAAGCCTTTGATGTTGGCTTCACGGGCCCCCCTCAGGACTCTGCAGGACTGTAAAACTACAGTGCAGTTATTACCACAGCAGCTGTAACATAAACCCACATATTATACACCAGTCCCCCCCCACTGTCACCTTTCACCTCTGAACCTTTGACCCCGCCTGTCAGATGGTGCTGGAGCTGCGGCGTTCAGCGGCAGATAATGGAGTTCCTCCTTGTGGGCGGTGGGCAGGTGAAAGTGTAGCAGATACTCACAGCAGCAAATGCACAGATGTACAGTATCAGCACAGATGCACAAGCAGAGTAGCCTGCAGGCAAGCACCCAGACGGGCTCATGTTCAACTTCACACAGCCTCGCTCAACATGCTCAAAGGTGGATGCGCCAGCCTTACACATTCTCATATGGACACACATAAACAGGTGCACGCACAGTCGGGAGGAGCACGCAGACACAGAAGGCGCAGACTTGGAACAGCAAATTACGCTGCAAGCTATTTACATACTCCGTTACAATATTAGAAATTTGCATTAAAAAAGAGGTTTGGAATAGTTTAATTGAGCATGCGGGAGGAGGAATAATGCATCTTTAAAGAGAGGAAGAGAAACAAATGGGAGGGGGTGCGCTGGAGGCAAGAGAGGGACAAGGGAGAAAACTCACACTCCCTGAGAGCTGCTGAGGGAAAAGACAACTGAGAAGGAGGCATGAAGAGGGAAAAAGAGATATAAAGCAGAGTGTTAGCAAACGAGACAGAGATTGTGCCCATTGTGTCAGGAATAATGCGTCCCACACAGCTAAAAGGTTAGCGCCGCAGCCTCAGGCCACCATGACCATTACAATATGAAAGGGCTGAAAATCTATGCAGTGAAAAGAAGCACTCAAGGGAGGGGACCAGCCCACGCTTTGGCCCCTAGGAAGGGCTCTCATGCAGACGGGCCGTTCGCTTTCGCCTCCTGCCCAGAGACCAGTCGCATATCGCAGCTGCATTATCCACTGGCAACTTTCAGAGTCGTCTTGTTGGAAACGATTTAGATTGAAACTTTCCACCATTAGTTGATGTTCTTTTTTGTGGCAATAGTCGGTCCAGTGTCCAATAAGTGTGACCCTTTTTAATTAAACTGAGGGTTGAGACTCTCAGACTTACTGCTTTTGGACATCACCGTGACAAGATGCAATAATATCTTATAATGAGTCTGAGTCCCCTGTTGAGAATCTAAACTTCTCATTTGGTTCCTGTGCTTTGTAACTTAATGATGTATGCATCGTTTTATTGCCGCTCACTTTGGAGCTTTATTGGATAAAACACAAAGAGGCCTATTTATAGATCACATAGCGCAGCCTGTTATCTGTCCTCTAAACACTATCCACATGAAAGATATCTGGGAAATAAGATGTAAAACAAATCAGCATGTAGTTGCTCCAAGTACTGATTATTAAAGCTTTTATTCCATCAGAATGGGTCAGTGGCCTGCTTCATTAGGTTCGTGGCATGTTGACATGCTTTGGTGAGCTTTCAATAAAAGACTAACCTTCTAACTTGGAAAGAATCGCAACGTTTTGTGTGACTTTCTCCGCATTGACCAGAATTAAATGAGCATATGATTGTTCGCTCCTTTCATATATGTTTGTGCGGGGCCGTTGCTCGAATATCAACAGCTTTGTTCCATCGATCCAGCCACGCTAGAACAAAAGCTCGGAGAAGATGAAAAGGCGTTTGACCCGGCTCTGTTCCTGGGCCTTGTTAAATAGCAGGGGATTTTATTGACTACATTGCAGCAGCGCAGCCACTTACCCAAGCCAGTTGTCCAGGCATTGACAGCTCTACTGTAGGACAAGTCTCCACTGCCCAGGTGACACAGAGGAATGCTATGATGTCAACATGGGCGACAGCTTTGTGTGTATAAGTGTGTGTCAGTCT
This sequence comes from Chaetodon trifascialis, assembly GCF_039877785.1. Lineage (NCBI taxonomy): Eukaryota > Metazoa > Chordata > Actinopteri > Chaetodontiformes > Chaetodontidae > Chaetodon > Chaetodon trifascialis. The sequence continues at coordinate 22,808,094 of NC_092063.1, forward strand.
CTGAGTGTGTGTTATTGCAATCATTGGCGTGCATACACACACACACAAATGTGTGAATGAGTACGCCCAGTTCTCTGCAACAAGAAATCGATGAACCCTGGGGTTAATAGTGAGAAGGAACTGGCTCACCAGCTCTACTAACAAACATCAGACTGTTAGCATAACCTCAGTCCACCCCTTTCCCCATGGAAATCCACTGGCATTGATTATAAACCTCACACTGCAGTTCAGTCTAGTCTCACTAGCTTATCGCCAGCTATATGAAACCCCTCTCACTCTGTCGCTCCAATACAGGCGATTTAGGAGTTAACCCTTGAAATTCAGAATAAACCAAGGACAGATGGACAAAAACAGAGCGAGGATTAAACTGAAATCCAATTTAAAGTCAGTCTTTCTGACAGCAGGGTGGCATTGTGAGCTAAACAATTGTCCTTCAGTTTGGAGGACCCAGTTTTAAACCCCCTCGGTGGCTCATTACTGTGGTGTTTTTGCACTGGGCTTGTCAGAGATCACTTGTCAGTCAAACGGTGAAGGTGGTATTGCGATTTATTTTTCTTTTGACTCAGCTGCGAAAAAACGTTTGCATTTATTTCATTGGAAATCTTCTGAGACAAAACCACTCTTTCCTTATCCAAGCAAAGGCCAGAGAGGAGCTGATTAGAGCAGTGGGACAGACAAAGAAAAGTAGCAAAACGTGGCGGCACGCGGCAGGTAGTGCACATGCCTCACAGCAAGAATATCGCCGGTTCGATCCCCGGGTCGAGCAGGGCCTTTCTGTGTGAAGTTTGCATGTTCTTCCCGTGCTTGCGTGGGTTCTCTCCGGGTACTCCGGCTTCCTCCCACAGACCAAAAAACATGCTCATTAGGTTAATTGGTGAGTCTAAAATTGCCCTTAGGTGTGAGTGTGAGCGTGAATGTTTGTATGTCTATATATGTTGCCCTGTGATCGACTGACGACCGGTTGGGTGTACCCCGCCTCTTGCCCGTTGACAGCTGGGATAGGCTCCAGCCCCCCCGCAACCCTGAAAGGGATAGTCGAGTATAGGAAATGGATGAATGAATGTACAAAACGTTCTGTTTCAAAATAAAACTTACTGAGAAACATTTCACCTTGTTTCCACTTTGTTTAGGTTTCCGCACAAACGTTACTTAGTGAGGTTTAGGTTCATGCTTAAGCTTAAAATAACCACTTCCTAAAAGCAATCAACATTAGTTTCACATGGGAAGTAAACCCAGTCTGGTCATGTGTGTGGGCCACCACACGCTGCCCTCTAGTGGATCGGCAGGTCTGTTGCATGCTTTGCTGTGACACTGGGCTGTATGATAACGTGTTTAGCATAGCTGGATTTTAATAGAATGCATAATGCTAACTTTGACATAAACTTAACAAAGATAATTTGGGGGACAGTAAAACTGAAACACACACCATGTTGTCGTAAATTTGTTATGGTTCATGCTAGCTAACAACTGCCTAGTTGCACAACCAGCAGGAATGGAACAGCATTAGCATTCATTTGAAGTCATGTTTCTGGCCATCTGATGAATTCACATCTAAAATTCACTTTCTTTTTAGGTGTTTGTTCTCCACCAACTGGTAAAAGAAGGTTCATAAGCTGACTGTCTTTTTGCTGGAAAGGCACATTGTAATGTGCCATAAAACCGAAAACAAGCTAACAAAAGAAGCTTAAAAACTCCCCAAACAGTTTGTGAGGTTGTGAGTTGTAGGAGGCCCAGTTGAGTCAGAGACAGCGTATGGGAGAGAAGACGGTTGTAACCTGTAATTAGAAGTCAATTTTCTTAAGCTAGTTAAGTGAAATTTAGTTCAGAAGTGGAGTAAAGTCTAGAAAATCAGGACTTGTGGAGTTGAAAGAGAAAATCAGCACTTTTTACAGTCGCTGAAGATCAACTTCTGTCACATTCTGTACTTTTTTGTCCACTTTAAACATCTTTTCATCAATTTTGCAGCAAGCTTTACATCTCAAAATGATGCGCTTTCTCAGCCAGCAAAAGACAAGACCATGACAATCACGACCAGGAAGTGGAGCCTTCCTCTTTGTTCCTGTGGATGTGAGATTGACAGAGTGTAATTGAACACAGCATTGATATCAAAACACTTGAGGAAATTATGATCAAGTAGAGACTTTGAATGAAACAAGTTGGCTTACATTCCTGCTGAAGATGTTGAGGAATTGCTAATGCCATTGCTGAGATTTCTTTCTCCTTTTTCATCATGAAAACAAAGCTTTGCTGAATTATTGAGCAACTTTTAATTTAGCTTCTTCTATTAAACGTAAAAGTGAATACCTGAACTAACCTTTTTTTGTGCAACCTTCCCTTCCATTGTTTTCTGGAAGCCATGATAGCCTTGTTTTTGTATGGTAATCCATGTTTGAATGTGCATATATTCATTTTGCTTCCTCAACTCTGAAGAAGACGACGAAGAAAAAAAACAAGTGTTATATAAAAACAGGCTTATCTTGGTCTGCCAGCTTAGTTCACTGTAAGCCTCCAAGCATGGAAAATAAGAAGGGAGGAGTGGATCGCCAAGGATTCTCTCCTGCTCTCTCTCAGCTGTCTTCAGCGTCTGCCTTGGCCTCGCTGACAGCTGGAATAAAGTCTTAATGCACAAGGCCACAGTTACACTTATTATTCCAACGTGATTTGGGGAGATTTAGCCATAAACATTTAATGTTGTGCGACTGCGTTGATGCGTGTCCACGCTCAGCCTGTCAGTGTGTGATACGCATCCCCCGTTGAAGCTTTCCTTTTGATCTGTGTTTCCACTCTTCCTGTATTTCACTTGGCAACAGTCCTGCCAGAGCATATTGTACCTAATCTATGATGAATTCAGGTCATAGTAGCTGAGTTTCTGTCAGTGTATAAATGCTAATTGTAATTAGCAGTTTAGAAGTTCTGAATGAAATATCAATTTTCCTAAACTTTACATCAACGTTTGGTTAAAAGCTTTTGTTGAACAAAAATCTTCCTGATAATGTCTTTGTCGTGGGTGCTTTCTGATGCCGCTTCATGCTGCATTGAGGGAATGTGTTGAATTATTTGCTTTGAGGAGTAAACTGACCAAAATAACAGCTAAAATGGGATAGTTAGAATTAGAACTTTGTAGAAATCTGACATAACGATTGGCTGATAGGATGATATCCTTTTTCATTTTTATTTTTTAAACGTGAACACTTTGTGTCAAGGGATGTGACAAACTGGATGAAACTTTCTAAAATATCTCCAACCTTTAATTTGGCATTGTACAACAGTTTCTTGCTCCTTACTGCTTGGCATGTGCACAGATTCAGATATATATCTGCAATAACATGATATTGGCCTGGTCGATTTTTCAGTCTAACAAATGGAGATGAAATTTTAAACGAGCTGTGATGATCATTGCTTCAAAAACATGAACTCCTCTTAATTTCTCTCCTCCGTCTCTCTCACCTGCTCCAGGTGCCTATCCTGTGTCAATGGAAACTTCCCCTGTCACTGGTGCAAATACCGCCACATGTGCACGCAGGATGCCAGCGACTGCTCCTTCCAGGAGGGACGAGTCAATACCTCGGAGGTGAGGGTTGGAGTGTGCACGTACACACAGCACACACAAACATCCATGAGCACATGTAGTCAAACATGCTCTCACAAACACGCACACACAAAGACACTCAGATTCAGAAGCACAAAGCGAGGCAGGGATACATTTATGAGTATTAAAGCACGTGCACACGCTCACACACAAGTATTGATAGCGGTGTAGTAATGCCAAGAGTGCAGCTGGGACCTGTACACCATTTGAGTGTGTGTACGTATGTGTATGAATGAATGGTGCTCTGAGCGGCCCAGCAGCAGCTGTTATACTCCAAGCAGCGCTGGATTTATTCACTTATAAACAAGTCGGGGTGAATGAGTATGCAAATGGCAGCGCACGCTACCATCCCAAATGTTATATTTGCATGTAAACCCTCCTCTATCCACGAGCCGACTCGCTTTCACAGTCCCCGTCTAAGTTTCTAATTCTCGCTGTCTCTTGCACAAACAGAAATTCGCACTGACAAACACAAATTAGCTTTTGCTTTCAGGAAGTTGCACTTAATACCCAGCCACTTCCACTTGAGCTCTGTCTGTATCCGAGGCAGAAATTTAATATCACTTTGTCGTGTGTGCAGGGTGGTAGAAGGCTGTTTCAGACATTCTCCATGTTTCTTCTCCTTATTTTTCATTCCTTCTCTGACTGCGCATTGGGAAAAACCAGATTAACATGTTATGTGTTGCACCGAAATGCAAGCTGTCCCTCTTTTTCTTCTCTCACACACCCTCTTGTTGCCTGCACTTTCCTTTCACTTTCTCAGTCTGTCACTCCATTTTTGTTTGCAGAAATCCTGCAATGCTGAAACTGAACAATGTTGAAACATATAGCTCAGAGTGCTCAGTGTGGGTGGGCATGAAGGTGGTGTAGTCGCAAGTATGTATGCATGCATGCTTAGCTATTCCCCATAACAGAAATATTGACCAGAGACGCCCAGACTTTGGTGCGTGCCTGCATGCGTGCGTGCGTGGGTGCTATTAAATATGCCAAGGGAGTGAGGTATACGTGTATATGTGTATACAGATGGGACTGCAATTTCAAGGCATCTTGTGGAGGTGTAGTTTTCGTGTTGTGGGGACATTAATCTGTTTACACACTCAGTCACATTGTGGAGATGCGCCTTCCTTCCTTTTGGCAGCAAACAGCGAGTCCCCATAACATAAATCCTTAAATTTTAGGGTGAAGACTTGGTGTAAGGATAGGCTAAGGCTTTGGGTTAGGCAGCTAGTGGTTATGGTTAGGGTAAGTCTCCAGGAAGTGAATGTAAGTCAGTGTAATATCCTCTGAAGTGATGGAAACATGACTATGAGAGAGAGAGAGAGAGAGAGTGTGTGTGTGTGTGTGTGTGTGTGTGTGTGTGTGTGTGTGTGTGTGTGTGTGTGTGTGTGTGTGTGGGTCGAGAGGGGGAAAAAGGGAGGGAGTGGGAAGAACACTTGACTCCACACACCCTGTCATCACGTTATGCCGCCCTGTAAACACACCAGGCCGACATCCACCCTCATCTTGTTTGGAGAGCCGCACCAATTCAGCCTTTTATTTTCTGTTTCTTCCCTTCTCTTTTTTCTTCTTCTGATGCACTCTGTCTTTTTGGTGCAGGCGTTGCCATGGTTACCAAGACACTTTGAATGTCAGGGGGGGTTTTGCTGAATTTTGATCACACTCGCACACATCGGGGCCATCACCACATCCTTACATGTATTATTGTTATTAACACAGCAGACCATGAAGTGGCAGCTTTGGGCTTCTGTGACGGGTGCATGTGTCCGTCACTGGTAGGTAACATTTTGAAGCTATGCATATGCGCACTTGGGCCAACAGCAGTATGTTTGTCGTCACACATTTATCTCCTCTAGCCTTGATTTTGTTCCAATTTGCCAGTTCGTAGCCCCTGCTGAAAGCAATATTGCCCATCTCCACTGCCTGAAAAAGTTTCCCCCTGTGTCATTAGCAGTAGGTTGCCAAAGTGATTGAATTCACACTACACTGCTTATCTTCCCAAAGGCATTTGTCATATTTCTTGAGGTTGACTTCACTTCATATCTGATAAAATCCAAAGCATCTGTGAATGTGTTCCACAGGTGCATCACAAAACACACTTTTCCCTCTGCAAACAGATAAATACTAATGTATAAGTTTTGCCCTCTTAAAGTAAATATAATTCTCTGTTGTCACTTCCAGGATATGTAAATATATATAAATCAGCTGTGTTGTGACAGCATATAAACAGAGAGGCATATTAGGGGCGACCAGGCAGAAAATTGCCCGAGCTGGAGAAACACTTGAGAAGGCCATGAACAGAAATGTGCATAAACACAAACAATGAGAAAAACAAACACCAGGACAAACAAACACAGAGACAAACAAATTTGCTCTGCTCCAATGAATCCCAGCATTGGGCTGGTGGAGCCGACTGGGCCGACGCTGGGCCCAGGGGTTGCTCCAAATGACTTCAAATGGAAAAAATGAGACAATAATAAAAACCAACGGAAAAAGTGAAAGAAAAACCGATTTGTCTGCATTTACTTTCTGTCCTCAAGCCCGCCTGCTTACTCATTTATTGACTGCAGTTCGCTCGCTCCTTAATTAAGCCGTTCATTCATTTTGCATGGGGTTGCTTTTTGCTCAGGATATTTCATGTCCCACAAATGAATTAATGCTGTTCATGATTGACAGCAGAAACAAAATGGCTGCCAAGTAACAGCGCCAGATGGGAGCTTTGACGGGAAGTGACTTATTGGCTTTTTTTGAACAGTTTGGTCTTGAGTCATGACCTGAGCTCTGGCTACTGATCATGTCCTTGTATTGCCTTCACATACTGATGAAGGTATCTTAAACTAATGCTGCTGTGATCATTTCTAATCCTGACAGAAGGTTTATTTGTAGCTCTGGACTCAAGGAGAACTTGCAAGTAGCACAGCCATGGAAAGCTCAGCCGTATAGTAAGACCCCATTTCCACCTGATGTATCCAGACACGTTATCCAGATAAGGAAATGTGCTTGTTAATGTCAGGTGTGAATGCAACCGTGTGTGATGGTGTGCGCTGCACTCATCTGTGTGGTTGATCTGCCGTTCACAGGGCATGTCATTTATCACGTCACAGAGCAGCCTGCGTGTCAGTACTGCAACACACCAGGACACACAGTGTTTTTTTATGCAAAGAAAGCAATCAGAATCAGACTATTTATTGATTACATCTGCCAAATTTGCAAGAGAGAACGAATAATCAAGAATTTGTTGTAGACAGTGTTTCACAAAGTTCATGAAGTTTCCCCTCCACAAGTCACAAACCTCTAGGATTTTTTTTTTTTTTTTTCAGGGAGTCTGGGGCTGATTTAACGCTACCACAAATTACTCACACTCAGGTTTTGCTCCAGAGGACAGAGATCTGATCTCAATGAGGATAATGAGAAGGCATTCAAATTAGCAGGTCTAAACACAAAGGCAAGATGAGATGATGTATTATCGGGATAATGTATCTGGATACAGATCCCATCTTAATAGCAGGTCTAAATGAGGCATGAATGTGTGTGCATTAGAGCAGTGTAGTCAATACATAAGGCTGCATGAAAAAACGCACCCTCTCATTCTTTCGACTGAGAACTGAGTTGCAGCATGAAAGGGGACAGAGGGCTCTGGCAAACACAACGATGTGTGGCACAATACAATTTCATCCAGCAACCCACCCACTGGTCAGACTGGCAGAAGCACAGATCCCTGATACATCATTTTTAACACGGAGGTCACAGTTTTACTGTTTCGCCAACTCTGGTCTCCAGATTACCTTCGGTGGTGATGTTTTTTAAATCTGATGCCAACATTTTTAAAATTCCTGATTTCTACAATGCATACGCACATGGCAACCAGGGGAAAGATAGCAATTATGGAAAACAAACTACCAGTACATGGGTAGGGTTAGACAGCGAACCGTTGCTTAGGGTTATGGAAACTTTGTTGTTACAGTCTGCTTGCTTGCAGGTCTATGACATGACACAAACTTCAGTCATGTGCATGAAAGCAACACATGCTCCAAGCCCATCCTCCATCCCGACCTCCACACCCTGATACAGAGCAGAATAGCACTTTATTACTTTTATACCAGTAGCAAAGAGTGTTGAGGTGTTAGATCGTGCTCATTTTCATTCATTTGTTTTCTTTCTATTTATTTACTCATGTTTCACAAAGTGTAGCTTCTAGTAGGTACTTATTTCAGGATGATGTACTGTGCTCATGAAGATAGTGAAGTCATCTGAATCTGTCGAGAGAAGTGCTCATTATGAGCCCGTACTTGTTCTGCATCAGCCGCTCTGAAACAGTTTATTTAACTATCGAGGCACTGACCTTTTCAGTATGTGGAACTGCAACCTGCCAGCTCCAACTGTTCTCCGTGTGATCTTTATTTCTTTGTTTCTTTCTTCATATTTCCCTTCCTTTTTTCCCCTGCTTCCCATCTTCCCCTATTTCTTTTAGTTTTTTTTACCTCCTTTCTTCCTATATCCATCTTTCTGTCTTCCCTGTACTTCTTCCTCTTGTAAGTCCTCCCCCTATCTTCCATTGTGCCCCGTTCATCCATTATCTTGTGTTTCTTCCCTTCCTCCTTCGTTCCACGCTCCCCCCTTTCCTACAGGCCTGACCTCCTTACACTGTGAAATACAGCAGGTCCATGATGCATTGCTGCTGCACAGGGGATTGAACCGATGGCTTTGTAGCCTAGCCTCATTGATAATCATTAGCAGGCTGTGTTAGGCTCCAGATGAACAGAAGGTGAATATAGATATGTGGATCAGCGTTAGCCTTCGTGCTGCTAATTAGGGGATGAATCACCATGACGAGTGACTTGGTTAGATGCTCATATGTGTCTGTCAAGTCACCTCGCTGCTGCAGGAAACAGAAACGCAGGCGTACAGGAATGCATGTTTGCATTGTAAGCCACAAGCCAACCTTTCTACACACTACCATAGTATCACTGCTCAAAGCATGCCACGCACCTCACCAGCCATCTCCACACGGGTTTCCCCTTTTGATCTCTAACCCTGTGAGCTCTTCCCTCTTGTTCAGTCACTCCCTCATTCCTTAAACAAGTCAATTAGCAGGAGCCAGACACCCTCTTTTTTGTCCCTCAGCTGAGGGTGTCAGAGTTGCAGCTGTCTTTCCATTGTTGCTGGTTGCTGGAGCTCAGGCTGGTTCACAGCTCTGAGTTGCCCAGCTCGGAGGCTGTGGGGCTGGCACAGAGTAAGCTTCCCATCTCCCTCTGGGTCTCTCTGGCTGGGGAAGCTGCCTGCCACTGATAGAGTCAGCTGTGTGTGTGCGCGTGTGTGTGTGTGTCTGCGCACGCCCATGTGTTAATTATTCAAACTGTATTAAAGCTTAAAGATGCATCTCCAGATGCCTCTCTGATCGTTGCCGTGTTTAATGGAGAGAGACAGATGAGATGAGAAGCGAAAGGTGGAGCATCCACAATAAAAAGTAAGGGAGGGGTGTTGCAGTGGCCTAGTTGTTAGAGAAGAAGCAAGCTTGCTAAAACAACCAGGGGCTTCATTTATGAAACCATGTGCACACTTCACATAAATAATTAGAAAAAGTGCTGTCTGCAAAAAATAACGACTCATAAATGTATGAGTACACTATGCAACATGCAGGTTTTCCTTTTAACAAATTTGTTTCACATCTGGCTCCTTCAGTTCCACAATTAACAACACACGGCTAATTAAATCTGTTTAAATTAAATACACTGATACTACCTCTGATAAAGCCTCTTGATTTTGACTTGAAATATCCCAGAAGCTTTGGTTTAATACGTAGAGTAGAAATGGCTTGATGTGTTAGAAACTGTTGGCTCTCTCTAGAGGAAGAAGTCACAATAAAATAGCAGATTGGACTTTGCGTTTGTCCAAGTTGCTCAAGGCCAATTTGTCGACAAGCTTTGTGAAATTACGATCGATCAAACGTGTTTCTGGTTGGCGTTCTTCGAGGAGGCTTTGGAAAAAGATTTTGAAAATTGGGATATTAGAGAAATGATAAGATAGGGAGGAAAAGATATGATAAGAGAGGAATGGGATACACAAAGGCAGGAGGAAGGCAAGGAAGAGCGAGGCTGCTAAGGTAAGAAGAATTCAGGATAAGAGAGAGACATCAGAGCAACATCAACAGGAGACTGAAGAGAAGGAAAGGATGGAGCGAGGAAGTTGATGAAAAGAGGAGAAGGATGGAGCCGTGGGAGGAGGATTTGACAGATGTTTAACCATTCAGGAGATGAAAGGATAGTTGAGGGTCGTGACTCCACCCGTGCTTCATTTCTCCTTAGCATCTACTTAATAATTCCATGTCATTTAGCTAATGCTATCTGCCCTAGTTTTTTTTTTTTTTTTTCTCTCCTGGAAGCACAGCTGCTGAAAATCATTTAATTGCATCGTATGTTTGTCTTTAAGATTACACAACTTTCTTCTGTCTGTGGAGCATAAATAGGAAACATTCAAATGTCACTGATAATTAAGGCACAGCGGATTCAAAGCCTCTTTTACACTGTTGTTCATTGCCTTGTTCCAGGCGTCCATTCATGACTTCTCTTATATACCTACACAGCAAGGCAGATTTAGTATATTTCTTAGGAGTATATCAAAATATTAAGTGTGAACAGTCTATGACGACTTGTATCACTCCTGGTGATTTTCAGTCCAGATGACGCTGTCCTGCGTTGTTTCTCGTCCGAGCCCAATTGTCTTTGCCAGTAAAGGCTTAATAAACGTCACTCCACTGTTGCTCTGAAGGCACACAAGTAATCATATGAGGGAAATTAGTTTTGAAAGAGTTTTGATGGTGCTTACTGTCTCAGTGGATAAATTTAATGGCCATCAAACTGTTGAATGGAGCACTGAGGAGGAGGGACAGGGGAATAACGGGTGTATCAATGCTCTTCAGTCCATTGTTCCTTCCTAACAGGCTGTATCAACCACATGCAAAGCAAAGGACTCCATTTGTTTTTGTTTTTTTAGTTTTTTTATAATTCTTAAAATGCCTTCATTAAGGGCCAAATGTGTAGGGAAAAGGTTGTGAGGGTTGACAGTATGGCATGTACATGTGTTTTTTCACTTCATTTTTCAATTAAAGCTGCACTCCATTGATATTCCTCCTATATGTTGTTAATGAAGTTGACTAGCAGTATAAATTCCTTTGAGTTTCGGACACAAGAAAAGTTGCTATGATTAAGAATGACCAGAGTAGTACAATCAAGTGATCAAGTTTTTCAAGGTACACTAGATCACATTGCTGTTATAAAGCCGTAATAAAGTCAAGTCATTGTTTATTCACAGTTCATAACAGTGGGAACTCTTTCTGTGTTTTATCTTTCCCGCATCACCCGCTTGGCTCCATATCCCCTATAGTAAAGGGTTGCGAAGAGTGGGTGGACACTCCAAAAGGCTTCTAACACAGTTCAAAGTGTCTTTCATTGAACAGAAGAGCTCCTAGTTTGGTGCGACGGGGTGCCAGCACTCCCTCCACCTGAGACTACGACTGAGGAAGTCAGGTCATTTGAGCAAAACAGATGAAATGTTTTTTCGTTGAAATGAAGCACAGGGGATGACTCACAAATGTAGAATATGAGATGAAACAGGTCTCGCAAGGAGAAGCGATCGCTTTCAAAAGTTCTGGGCCCCAGTGAATTTGCGTACTAGATACTGCAATATCTTTTGTTATGAAGTTGGATGTGCTGTGATTTGCTCACATTTTTCAAACCTAGGACCCCTGGGACCAAGAAACTCATTCACTTACCTAGGAAGTAAACCAATATACATGAAGGAAGATGATGGAGAAGTAGAAGTCTCATGGGCTTTTAGACTGACCTTGAAAGGTTGGCTGGTACTTAGGTGGGTCACAGAAATCTCTTATTATTCACTGGGTCATGGTCTAAAATGGGTTGCGAGTCTGTTTTTGGTTGGTTCCCACATGACAAGGAGCACATTTTCCTCTCACGAGAAGAAACAAAATTCATCAAATTTTGATCCTGCCGGCGGAAAAAAAGAGAACACGGGCTGTATTTAGTGAGGCCATCCTGAATAGTTTGTCATTATCTGTCATGTATCTACTGTGTCACCCTCAGAAATACACACACACACTCTCAAACAGATTGTGTATTTTTAGAGGATCCTATCGATCCACCAGCTGATGCTTATCAGCTACATCCTCCACTTTGACCATCCAGACCTGATAGCATCCAGATAGACATACAATCAGGCTTGGTCATCGGAGATAGCACACAGGGCAATGCTATTCTAATAGAGACGTGTGATGAAGAGCTCCGGAGAGTCAGTGGAGTGGGGGTCTTTTCCCTTCCCGGCACAGTATCTTTTCTGTAGCTTGATAGCTTACTACAAAGTTGAACTGCAGGACAAAAAAGACATGTCTTAAATAACTTTAGCATATGTCAGTTTTTTTTTTAATTTGCCTTGTTGAAGCTGGCAGATGGTTAGATTTTGTCAAGCCCTGATCTCTGCGGTCGACAACTTTACTGTTTAGGTTCACTTAGGATGGTTTTTGGATGGATCAGACAGCCGTTTTCAGCTGAAAAATCCTTAAAAGCTTATCCTATGCCAGTTTCTCAACACCAAACGGCCGACAGACACAATTAGCAATGGTCTGATGAACATAGTGAAGCATTAAGCAGCTAAAGAGCCAGATCTTTCCCCTCAGGAGATAGTGGAGGCCAAAAACAGAGCTGAAAAAACGAGGGTGAATATTGGACCTATATTGGCCCAAAACATGGATCCATGAACCGAACTGCTGGAAGTGTAAATAAGCAACTGTTTGCTAAGTAGTTTGCTACATTGACTTGAACAACTTGTTTCCAAGTCATAATTTCTTCACCGTAGCAGTGACTATTTACAATCAAAGATACATCAAAAAATTGTAGCTGTAGATCTTCCAAGAGCCTTACTATTTAATCAGTGTCTGGACAAGAGAGTTTTATTCAGTTAGCCTTGGTCATAGAGCTGAAAAAGGCCAACAGGTCCGACATTGCTGACGAAGTAGAAACAGTGCAGCACATACTCGTGTACATCGTAAAGCAGTCTGTGAGCTGTACACAATCCACATATCAAATGTTATTATTCTGCACACTCAAGAGTATCATAGCTCAATGTGGCTGCTGCGCTGATAGATACCAGTTTATATCTGGCCTTTGTTTGACCTCTTTACATGAAAAGATCCATAGCATTTAGTGCAGAGGCAGCCACGAGGGAGGGTGTCTTATTATATAGTATGTGCTCTGAATATAGCAGAATGTCATGATGTACTGTATACAGTGGGTTGATAAAGCCCTCTCCATTTTGACCTGTCTTGCACTGTTTCCTATGGGGCTATAAGAGACAGACGCTGGAGGATGAAGAAAAAGTTCTTAATGTAGAGTGATAGAAATAGACTGAGAAGGAAAAATGTGTCCAAATAGGAAAACAGTTTGAGGAGATCTGCAGTATATTGATACAGCCTCATGACCTGTCTGTGGGTGCTTTGAATTGAGACATTTATAGGGATTACTGCCGTGACCCATTGCACGTTATTGTGGTATTCTCAGGTGTGTGTGCATGCACGTGTGCTTCTTTCTGTTAGAATTATCCTCTAAGGGTATAACAATATTAGTGTCTAAACCTGAGACATTGCTCAACAGATGACTCTTACTCTTTCTCTCCTGGGAGATGTGGTCATCATATCAGGCCCTTTTTCTTTCTTTCTGGTGTGTGTGTGTGTGTGTGTGTGTGTGTGTGTGTGTGTGTGTGTGTGTGTGTGTGTGTGTGTGTGTGTGTGTGTGTAACAGCACTGGTCGATAGGGTCTCGCCCCCTCCTTTCTGAAATGGTTCGTTGGACTGTAACGCTAATCCATGGGGACGCTCTACACTATGCTGACCCCCCTGACACTCACACACAGAGACAAACACACACACAGGCTCCCTCATCCATCATACTCGGAGGTTGTCAGCGCCTCATGGAGGTGGCCTCATGGGTGACAGCCGGCAGCCAATCGGAGCTCTAGCCTCATCTCTGACACTACGATAAATGTGATGTCTCCATCTTGATAGAAATTAATTAGAAGTGTGAGAAAGGAAGTAAATAGATGATATGATGACTTAAGGTGTGTCAGAGCCAGATATATATTCAGTAAATGTCATGTGTGTTATCTGCACACATACTGCCGCCTCCACATAAGCTGAATGTGTGTTTCTCATTCTTTCACCACCACTTTTCATCACTCACTGACCTCTGTTTATTCTGACAGTCTGCTCAAAGTCCTCTTACAAACCAACTCGCGAAAAAGAGTGAAGCTTAAATACGTAACCGAGTTGTTTCGCTGCCTAGATCTAACTAAACTTGGACTGTTTCACGTTAACCACGAGTTAGAAAGACTTCCTGGTGGGAAGGCTTTGTGTGTCTCTGGGATGAGAACACATTGGCTGGCTGGTGCAGCTGTTATGAGCATCTATTATTGCCACAGATGGGTTTACATTGGAGTTAGTAGAAAGCTCTGTGCATCTCATACAGACACTTAGAGGTAGCTTGTGCATTCCGGGTGACACCCAGAGGGGCATGACAAGGCAGTGGTATTTGATGCTGAGACCAGATTGCACTGATACATCATTATTGTTATTAATTACAGCTGTGCTTCTCCATGTATGACATGTGAAATTGTCTGCTGTGAAAAGGGCCTTATGTGAGACAGAAATGCCCAACAATGCCACACTGAGCTTCTCAGTGTGCATATAGCAACTTTAGCATTGCTGTTCCTCCAGTGTGATCAAACTGCATGGTCAAAAATCATATTTACTGTTGGTTAATACTCACATAGTGCACATTGTTCCAGTTTTTCAGATCAAAATGGCCACCATATAAATAAACACTCTGGGAATATATCAGTCAGTTCCCAATAATGTAGCCTGGAGGTGCTGCACAGTGTACAGGGCTACAGACGCTGGAGGCAGATGACAGAGTCTTAATAGAGATTTTTCATTGGAAGTGTGGAAGACTTTTTTTTTTTTTTTTTTCTGAAGGCTTACCTTCCTGCCTTTGATCACAGTGTCTGTGTATTTGGCCCCAAGGCTACTGTAAAACACTCCACAGGCCTCAGACTGTGCTAGCTTACTGCACAGAGCCAGAGGGCAAGATTTAGCCTTTGATCGGTGTGTGTTTAGTAGTTAGTGTTAGTAGTGTGAGAGGATAAATGTGTATGTGTTTAGTTCCTTTGCAATATGTGCACTTTGGGTATATCTAAATGTAACGTGTGTGTGTGTGTGTGTGTGTGTGTGTGTGTGTGTGTATTGCCCATCTGGGAAATAGTTTGGATCTATATAAGCGGTGTGTATGACTCCCATGTTGCCGCGCTCCACCCCTGCCTCGCTCTGCTGGGAACTTGACCTCCTCGACTCTCATCCCCCACTTTAATAAACGAGTGTATGGCTCCCAAGACCTCGCCTCACCTCCTCATCTCCTCCCCTCCTTCTCTTCTCGCTTCACCTCTCCTCGCCCTTTCTCATCCGAAGGTTTACTGTGTCTCTGCTCATCCTCTGCATCACTGTTCATCCCTGACTTACACTGCAGTAAATTTTGAATCTCAACAAGGCATTTCTGAGGTGTGCGCTGGCAGCTGTGCTGGGAAAAGTTCCAGTGGCCGTAACTGGGAAGCTCCCAGGTATGAGCCCAATGAATCCGAGGGAAGTTGTTTCTGCAAAAGAGGATGTCGCTTCATTAACTCTTATCCCTGGTTAGAATCAAGGTTGGAAAACAAGGCGACAATGAGAGGGAGAAAGAGAAGGAAGATACAGAGAAAAGATCAAGTGTGAGTGAGAGGAAGAAAGAGAAAGAGTGGAGTGAAAGCGAGGGATTAAAGGAATCCCCCAGGTAAAGAGACTGTTGTGTCTCATTGTGTAGAACTGCTCTGCTATCTGATGCAGACTCAGCTCTGACACCTGTCACCACTCCTAATGAAACATCTCCCACAATCCTCTGCTCCCAAATCTTTTGTTCACCATCTCCCGCCTTTGTGTGTGCGTGTGTGTGACCCTCTCCTTTCCCTTTATGTGTTCACACAATTGTGAGTCTTTGTACTGTATATGTGAGTTCTATGTGGGTAATGCCTTTGTGTGTGTGTGTTTATGCATATGCGTGTTGTGTGTTATCATGTTCCTCAGAGGAATGTGACGCTGTGCTTTTAACCCTGATTCTGATGCATCTGTAATAAGGAACAGGCCTTAGGGGAGAGAGAGAGAGAGAGAGAGAGAGAGAGAGAGAGAGAGAGAGAGAGAGAGAGAGAGAGAGAGAGAGAGAGAGAGTGGTTGAAGCAACAGCATCCCAGAATGTGCAACAGAAAGGAACAGATGTGAAGTGGTCTGGTCTCAGTGTGTGTGTGTAGGTGTGTAGGTGTGTGTAGGTGTGTGGCATCCGGACAGGATTTCCATGCCACAATTGGAGCAGATGCTTAAGCCTAGTCCTTCCAACATTAACAATGACCGCTACTTGCTAGACTAGATTAGATGCTCTTCTATCTAGTCGGAGTATCGTGTCACAAACACACACACGCACACGCACGCACACACACACACACACATTTTCCTTTTTCCCATCTAGGCTTCTTTAGTCCTGTTTTCCATTTTATTAGAGGCAAGAAGCAGTTCATTAGCGGCCTGTCGCCATCTGTGAATACTTTAAACTTTGACTGTCAGCCTCACTAATTGACAATCTGCTTCACTGGGCTCACTGGCATTGATTTGATCTCTTCTCTGTCTCTCTTTCCTTATTTCTCTTCCTCCTCCTTCTCTCTTACCACTGTATGCCTACATTCATCCTATGCTAGATTCTCTGTGGATAAGAGCTGCCAACTGGGGAAAAAAACCTGTTCATCCCAGCATCCTGCTGATAATTAAGAGTAGGAGCGGTCACATTATCCAACTGTGTCATAAAGTGGACCAGGACAGTTGACAAGCTTACTTGTAAAGTTAGTGTCAATAAAATTACCAGTCATAATGACGCTCATAGTCTCCATCTTGGAAAAAAAAAACATAGATATATGTAATGTTCGCATAGTTTTAACACTGTGTTAAAATTGTCTCTTCTCTGTTTCTCTTCTTTTGGCCACTTGGGGGCAGCAGAACAAACTGAAACAAAAAACATTTACGTATTATCTCCTGATTATCGCCTTATTTGGAGCTTGCAGGCCCAAAAGCCAAAACGATTAGCTTAAAGAAGCTAAAAGCTCTGCGCAGCCTGTTGGATGACTGTTCTGTGTCGGTCTGTCCCTCAAAGTTTCACATTACACATAGTCATTTGCACCATTGCCAGTCTACAAAGTATCAATTAGTGCAGCTGTGAAGGAATTTATTCAAAACAAATGTGATGATTTTTGAATTTTCTTGGATAGAAGCATTTCAGTGTCTCATGATGAAATGACTTTCCCCCTTTACCGTATTTTCTGTATCACAAAGTTTCCATGTTTGTTCTTGTTCTTTGTTTTATCCACGCTCTCCGTGTTTCCTTTGTATCCTTTTTGAACTGCAAAGATATTTAATTGTAGATGATTTGAAAGCTTCCTGTGTGAGATGATCTCCAAGTCTTTTCCACCCCTCACCTTCCCATATGGTGTAAGTGCTGTCTGGGTGTGGAGGTGAAGGCAGCAGAGGAGTCTCTTGGCACCATTATGTCCAAACCTCTCTCTCCCTTCCCCACCCTCTCTGCCATTCCCAGGCCAATCTGCAAGTCATTAACAATGCTCCATTAGACAGTACCTTTGCACACAGCAAACTCGTACTGAGAGTGTGAGGCTGCTGCAGCTGTAGTTTGACTTTAGGTATTTTTTCTGATTAAACCAAATACATTTCCCACTGATTTATCATCGCAGATATAAATGTTTGCCATCCTAATAGGAAAATGATTGTTTGCCTAATGGCACTTAAAGCAGAACATGACTTAATTTATAAATTCCAGTTTGCTATTTGTATGGTCCCTTATGATTGTTTACCGCATCTCCAGATGAATACCAAAGACACATTAGTGGATAAAACTTGTTCAGAGGTAATTACAGCCTTCATGATATTGCAGTGGCACTTTTTATCCACTTAACACTGCATAACATGCCTGAACAAGTCAGAGCCTGTTGGTTAGGCTTAATATAACCTCCCCACATACAATAACTTAAGCATGCTGGAACAGTGATTAAGGCAAATGACTCCTATATTATAAAGTAAAAGTTCCCTTCAGATGTCTTTTGGAGGTTGACAGCTGTGGCAAACAGTTGTGATCATTTTTTGTATATGATGTGAAGTATTCTATAGAGTTAAATACTTTAGTATCAATGCAACACATGAACGTGCTGAATGAAATCTCTTTTGTTGAACCAGTTGAAATCACAGTTTGAAATACAAATGAGCTCCAGAGCATGAGCAGCGATGTGGCATGGATTCTTGCTGACAGCTGAATATTGTCTTTTGATTTACTTGGGGCGCTTAGAGATTTCAGTTATTTTCCTTCAATTAATGTGGTGCAAAGCTACTGTTCTAGCCAATTTTTTATTGACTGAAGAGCAGCAAGAAACCGCTGAATGGAAGCACTGACCCCTCAGTCATCTCCCTCTGTAATCCATTAGACTGTAGCTGTTTTACAGTGCAGCGTGGTAGAATTAACACTGTCCGCGTTCCTAGGAGACACCGCCTCGGGCTCTCATTTTTGTCCATGCAGAAAGAATTAAAATATCCTTTTGGTGCATTCATTTAGGGAAAAACACAGCTAATATCCATAACAGCCTCATTAATACTGGGAAGGGTTTGATTCCAAAGTGGCATATACTCATTTTGACAAGTAGCTGCCACATTCAATGTTCAATGGTTCATAAATAGGACAAGGGTTGATCCTCAAGAGTGTTGATAATTTGTAATTGGAGGTTTTAGGCTGCCTGATTGTTCAAACATCCTCCACCATGAGAACAAAGGATGCTGGAATGCATCTGGAATGATGTGGCTGGATGCTCTTAGGAGGAAAAAGAAAGGTTTCTATTCAATTATGGGCATAAGGGAGCTCTGTAATGCCACAGTGCCATTCAGTGTACAATCATTACTTGTCAATTAGGCTATAAAGCCTGATCTGTATTTTTTAAGTCAGTTTTCTTTACTCCGTCTCTCCAGCAGCACGTCCGCAACATTCTGTCCACCCAAATCTGCATCCCACTGAGATTGTCTGTTTTCTTTCCCAGTCACGTCTCAGTTTCTTTATTCTTATTTTTCTCATCTCCAGGAGTGTCCTCAGATCCTGCCCTCCACCCAGATCTATATCCCTGCAGGAGTTATGAGGCCGATCACCCTGCTGGCCCAGAATCTGCCTCAGCCGCAGTCTGGACAGAAGAACTACGAGTGTATCTTCCACATCCAAGGCAACACGCACAGTGTGCCGGCTCTGAGGTTCAACAGCACCAGCATACAGTGTCAGAAGACTACGGTAAGGCACAACATGTTACAGAGCTTTGCAGTGGAATTACAGCAGTTTACAGAGGGGAAATCTCCTGTAAGATCATCCACACCCTATAGATATGAGTTTACGTATTGGCTAAGGTGATTGTTATTGACTGATTACCATCTCAGACAATCCTGATCAACAGTCTCCCTGCTCTGACCAGCCCTAGCTGTTTGATCTGTCAGCTGGAGCTCCACTCAGGACAGCCATACTGGTTTAACCATTTGGAGGCTTCACAGCTGGTTAGCTGAGGTGTGAGACAGCAGTAATAGACCAGTGTGGCAAAGACTTGAAACTGAAGTGTATGGCCAGAGGGACTGACTGTCGCAAAGCCACTCTCTTCATTCCCACTCCTCATTCCTGCCTCTTAGCCCTCAGTCAAACTGTCAGCGCTAATAGGGAGCGACCATTTCAGCAATGTTAATTTCCTCGGCTCCAATCAGGGCATGAGGCAGAGGGGAGACATTTTAACGACACCAATTATGACTTACTTAACAAGACATATGATTAACATGCGAGCAGCACACCGCAGCACTCGCTCACGGTGATAGGTCCAATAGCGAGTCCTCACAGTTAAAAGGCAACAGGAGTCAGTGTGTGGCTTTGGCAGCTTCACTGAACACCTTTTCTTCAGCCTGTCATACGCTTTTCAAGGCCTCCGGGTCATTAAGCCACCTGCCGCATTACCACTGGGCTCGGAACACATCACTGATTTGAGGCCACTTGCTGTTTTTGAACTCTACCCATTCGCCCACTTTCTCCCTACAAAGGCAAACGAATGAGCTCCAGCGTTGTGATCCTGGAAGTCAGTCTGCCGCTGATGTTGGATAGTGACAAGTAAAATAGTTCAAGGGCACATTATTGTGATGATTGCTCCTACATTTCTTTTATGTTTTGGAAAGGTAATTTGTGCATATTTGGTTCTGTGTGTTTCTGTAATTGCTTCATACAAGTGTGAGTGTTCTTTGAGATTTGACTCTTAAGCTTGTTATTCCAGGCTTTTGCCAGATTTGTCCTGAGTGACCTGACTACTTTAAAGCCTATTGAACAGTGCAAAAATTAGCTTTGAATACAGTAATTGCTGTTTGTTACGTTTCCCTTTTCACAGTCACACAGTTATTTTCCCAAAGGTATTCTGGCTTTTATTATTGAATTACTCCTTCGGCACGCTGAGACTCTTTCTAAGATGTTCACTCCTGACGTCATCATTGCCATTATAACCAGTGCGTTTAAAAAAACGTATAGCTTGAACCCCACAGCTGTATGTTAGCTATGTTTAGTTCTCTCTCCCTCAGTTTGTGTCTTCTGAAAGCTTCCCATGCCACCAAACACCAGCACTCACTCCAAAAAATGGCGTGCAGTTTGCATCCCCAGTGTTAGACAGACTCACATTCATTACTTCACCAGTACGACTGCACATAGTTGCTGATGCTGGAGGACAGAGACCTTCCTCAGCAAATCTGTGATGTACTGACAAACTGAATGGATGCACACGCACACACACACACACACACACACACACACACACACACACACACACGTTCACTTCTTCATTCCTCAATGCACTTTAAGGTTTTGTTAAGTCCTGATGTTCTTTCTGTAGGAGGCAGGAAAAATAGTAACTATACCAGCATAAACACAACTGTTTATAAGGCTAGACAGAGGGGACCGAAGTGTGTGTGTGTGTGTGTGTGTGTGTGTGTGTGTGTGTGTGTGTGTGTGTGTGTGTGTGTGTGTGTGTGTGTGTGTGTGTGTGTGTGTGTGTGCGCGCAAACCCATGTGGTGATGGGCCTCCTTCTCCCCACACCCCGCCTCTTTGCTCGTCAGGTGGGACTGTGATAGGATCCAATTAAGGGAGCTGTAGATAAAATGATGATGAATTGCAGCGGTGTGGTACACTGATAGACACAGACGCACACACACACACACACACACCAGTGTGGCAAACCGCTAAAACAGAAAAGAGGGAAGAAGCAGGAAGACAAAGAAGAGCAAGCCAAAGAGGGGGTGGGGAAATTAGGACAATGACGACGCAACAAAGAGTGTGATAGAGGAGGTAGAAAGAGGTAACGGAGAATGAGAAGAATAAAGGAAGACAGGGGGGAGGAAAGACTAAGCTCAGTAAGCAGACTGGAGGAAACAAACAAACGAGGGAGAAACAGATGGAGAGAAATGTATGTGGAATAGAAAAGATGTGCATGTTTGAGAAAGTGATGCTGAAAGAAAAGAAAATCATGAGCCGTGCAAAAGTGAAACTGCTGAGATTAACGAGAACGGCAGAGGGTGGAAGGACAGCCGGGGCGGCATGGGCTGGTTACAGAGCTGTTCAGCCGTGCAGCGTTCACCTGTACAGCGCAGGAGTCAGGCAAGTCAGTAATGCAACCATGTGTCACATTGCCAGACATGTTGGGAAAATCTGTTCGGACAAAGCAAACAAGGCACCCGCTTTTCCACTCAACAACTCCTGTTCAACACGCCTTTGAGCAAGGCAGCAGACCAGCGTCATGTTGTGTTGCAGATTTTTGGCTGTACCTGTCTCGCTGTTGCAGGCATTTTCTCATACAGGACGAACTGTTAGCAGGCTGTGCAAACTTGAGTTGTGGTATTAATCACAACAAACCAAATGCAGGTAAGGTAATGCAGTTTGAGCGCAGATTAATTTGAAACATCTACATTGCATTACCTACGCAACTTTGATAGAAATGAATGCAAACTTGATGTTCACTGAGATGGATGACACAAATCAAGCAAGTTTCAAGTCTGCTGTGTGAATTTCTTACCATGCAGAAAAGGGGCACATTACAGTACAGTTACTGTAATTCACTATGATGAGAACTACTTAGCATGTGAAACAGTTGTATAATGTCTTCTCTGGCGCTCGAGGGAACTGTCTAAAGTCTGAAAAATAACCCTGATTACATCATCAGGACTTGGGCTTAGAGCTGGAAAGTTTTTAACAGACAGCCCACAATACAAAAGTAGGAGTGTGGAGGAGGAAAGACACAGCATCTGATTTAACACTCTATCAAGCTGCATTGTGGGAATTGTAGGATGTAGTGTTTTTGGAGCTTGAATAAACAAGGGACTAAAAGTCAGGGCATCTTGGATTTCAATTTTTTATTTTTTAATCATGAAGCATCTCCCAGCTTTATGAACAGGCAACACTAGATCACTCTTTAAAAGTACGCTTTTAAAGCTACTTAATTCTGTTTTGTTTGTTTTTTTCTCTTAATTCCTGTAGGGGTATGTAGTGTATAGTGGATTTTTCCTGAAAAAAGCTGCCTGCATCTGGAGAAGACACTGATGAGCACAATAGAAGAGGGCCAAAAACAGTAAAGTTACGAGTCTTAAACCCCAAACAATGAGCTGTAAGAAGCTAAAACGTTCCTTAGTGCTTAGAGCTCCACAGTTGGGTAATTATAACATAATTTTCTGTGGATTTGTCACTGCTAATTTCTGCTTCTATATTGCACCTAGTCATCTGAGACATTTTTAATACTGAAATATTGATTAGTGCAGCTTTAAGAAGATAAAAACTTTAAAATGCACTGGTATGGTCCTCTAGCCCAGGTGTAATGTTTTTGTGCAAGTAACTATGTTCTTATAAATAATAATATGTGTTAATAGGAAAAATGAGAATGAAAGAGTTAATACAGAGGACCAACACACACAGAAGATCCATCTGTGATTTAGAACCTGTGTACTTGCCACCATTGTATTCAGTAGTCTCAGAAGGGAGGTGTGTGTATATGTATCGCAGCTGGCTATGACTGGTACAGTAGAGTGTAATAAATCACAGAGAAAATTAGCCAGCAGTAGATGTACAGTCATCCATTCAATCTTACTGTCTCTTTGTGCATTATTTAGCCCCGCGCCAAACATGGAAACATTGAACTTGCATACTCAAATACACTAGGGACCCAAAGTATGCATGGATGCACTCTGGGCTGTTCACAGGAAAACACACACTGCTGAGCACACACACTCGGGGGCACACACAGATAGGATGCATGCAAGCTGCGTGGATATCTACTGGTTCATGGACAACACACACACACACACACACACACACACACACACACACACACACACACACACACACACACACACACACACACACACACACACACACACACACACACACACACACACACACACACATGCACCCTCCCCAGGGGTTTGGAAACCCAATGTGAAGCAGACATATGGAGATTCTCCACATGATCCTCTTCCTAATCATGTGGAGCAGACGGAGACTGTAGCATCAGCAACAACCAGCAACCTGCTTTACATGATTTATTACACTGACACACATAGGCTATCAAACACTGTGTGTGTGTGTGTGTCTGTGTGTATGAACTTCCCACTGTAAGTCCATGCATCTGGCACTGTTGTGAGCAGCATAGTCAATTTTAGCAGGATGACAGACTGTTTGTGTTTTCACAGCCCACAAATAGGTGTAGACATTGCTGAAGTCTAGACTTTTCCTACCTTTCGCAAACATGCTACATAAAGCACACACACCGTTTAACACACACACACACACACACACACTATCCCCACACTTCTACAACACAACCTCCTGCCTCTTACAAAATGCATTCATATACCACTGATGTGCTGTGACTAATACATTTTGACACAGAGGTAATTAGTTCCAAGCTTCCTGTGGGTTCAGAGACCACATTTTTTAAATGTCCATGAGGATTGACAATCTAATAAAGGGGGGTTTTTAGAGGCTGTATGATTGCACATGAAGTTAGATTTAAAGATGCACACACTGGGCACAATTATCTGACAAATCACCCTGGTGCAGTGACTGTTTCTCACTAGCAAGTTAGCTAAGAGTTAACATATAAGTTGGTACATTGGCTGTTTGGGGAAAATCAGGAATGACTGGAAGTGATAATTTGCTTTTGCTTTCTATTTAAATGCACCATTATACTGCACAGAAGTTGGGGGGATGTTGGAGTGGATTGTTGGACTTCGACACCACATAGCAGGGCCTGTGGTCTGTTATTAGGCATTGGCTAACACACAGCACTGAGTTATGGTCAGGGAAAGATGGATTATTTTGGTTAAATATTGAAAAGATCGATGTGCACTGCATGCTTCCAGGTTGCATAGACTCTTCAACACTTGCGTGAGGCTTTCTCTAACCTAAACCAAGCACTCTGAGATGCCTTAACATAAACCATTAAAATCCTTCATCATCAATCATGCTTTAGTTGCCGTGCACAGATATTGTAGGAGAAAATGTTGGGTGAAATGTGAGGAATTCTTATTCACATTTGGTTTATTTGTTGGATTCATTCATGGATGAACGGTATCTGTTTTCTTGAGTGCAAAAATAAAAACACAGAATTAAACAGACACAGGTAAAATTGTTTGTTTAATGAAGCCGATGAACTGAACTGAACTGAACTGAACTGAAGTGGGGGACTTGTGTGTGTATGTGTGCGCCTGCAGTGTATTTTTAACACTTGCTCAGGTATCCTTCAACATGACTAATTACATGAGGGTGACCTGCACATGGACGCGCACACATATGCACACACCTCCCCGTTTTTCTACCTTCTCTCCCTCACCAGCCAGCTGCTCTGTTTTGTTAACATCGGCAGTTTTCAGTCCTTCATACGCTAAAGCATGTACGTGCACGCACACACACACACACACACACACACACACACACACACACACACACACGCAGACACCAGCCATATCTATTCATACAATCCATTGGAGACATGCAATCCATGGAGACGATTCATGTAGCGAGAGAATAAACGAGTGCAGGAGCAGATAACGAATGAACCCGCGCCAGGCTGGTGTGTTACTGTAATGAGGCCAGGGACGGCTTTGTGCTCACCTTGTAGTTTTTACACCTCCTCCCCTCCCTCTCCCTTTTTCTCCTCTTGTCACCTCTCCTCCCTCTCTCCCTTGTCCCCTCTCATTGCCCCTCCTTGTCTCTGTACCTCTCCTCTCCTTTATCTCCTCCTTGTGTAAACTCACTTTCCTTCTTCTTTTATGTCTCATTTGCTCTCCTCTCCCTCTTTCCCATGTTCCTCCTCTCCTCTTGTTGTCATCCCTTACCAGCTCCCACTGCCTCTCCTCTTTTCCCTCTTTGCCATCCATTGCTTCTAATCTGCTCTCCTCCTTCCCTTAATTCCACTCCTCTCACTTTGCCCTTATCTGCTCTTCAGCTGTCCTCCACTTGCATCCACCCAACTTTTCTCTACCGTTTCTCTTTCTCCCACCATTCCCTTCACCTAACTTCCTGTTCTCCTCTCCTCTCCCATCCTCTTTTCTCACTTCCCCAGGGGGAATACACTATGAGTTGGCTCAGGTAGATTAATTACATGCAATGACATGGAGAAGCTGGCCAGAGGCTTCAGTAATGAGTCTGATTACTCATCTCCAGCAGCTCTGGGCACTTAGGGGAGGAAAGTCAGGATGGCAGGCCAGCAGAGAGGCCGCTCAGTATGGGGAGAGCAACTTTTAGCTACAGGGTTCCACCAATACAGAGCTTTTAACTGCGCTGGTGCCACTTCTAGATCAAAGCTGTACCAAGAGTCAGTGACATGCCTATGGTCAATAACTGTTCAATTCAATAAGTAAAGTTCGGTAAGTACCCAATATTTCAACTAGAAGGCGTCAGTTGTCTGGAGGCCAAAGCCAAACCTGACCATATACTGTATATGTTCATAGCTGTCATCAATTATTCAAACAAGCTGTAGCCCAGCAGGACAAACATCCAATCACCAGTAGACCACGGGAATGCCTAGTATGGAAGAAATCCGACATGGGAGCCAAAGAGGTATCCCAGAGCGGGATGGCTGAGAGAGAAAAACATAATTAAATGCAGGAAATGTGGAAACCATGAGCATGGATAATAAATCACAAACATAAAAGACAGCAACCGTTTTTGAGCAAGCCAAAAGCTTTTAAAATACAGATCATTTAAGGTAAAGTTGCCTTCATCCTGTGAGTTAAAGCAGTTCAGATTGGTCAGACATTTGAAATACATGCTCATTAGCTCCAGTCAGATTGCAGTCCATTGCATGTCTGCATATTGGTTGAACCCTGTTTCCTTCTGGAGCTCCGGCAATGCAGGATGTACAGTACATGTTATTACATCACATATACAGAGCCAGAGAGCTTCTCAGAGTAAAAGGCTGAGAATGAACAGTAAACATGATCTGCTATGTGGGACATACGGTGAAAACTTTAGTGATGGAAAATTGTGGCATTTACTAGAACTTGTATTACACCTCATCATCTCATCATTTACAGTATTATGCATACTGGATAAGGTTGCATGGTGACAAGGGATCTGAAACAAGCTACAAACAGTCAAACAAGTGAAGCGTTACTGTGGGGAGATCACCCTGTTCTTCCTGTAGCGCTTAAAGTCTGGAAACAAAGTAGGATTTTTAGTAGTGGTCTTATTTTAGCCATCGGTTTACTGTATTAAACGTATTAAAACACTTTGGCTTTAGCATATCCACCACTCGATAGCCATCACTCAATATTCAAACACAGATCCTTTAAAATGTTAAATTGCCATTTTGTGAAGAAAAGTTCAAGTGGAGGTAATGGCTTCAGCAGTGTTCCATAATTACATGTACTTTCATGCCACAGTTATAATCACGATGTCAGAGTATCTGTGATTTTCAAAAGGTGACTGTCTAATTTTGGAATAAAGCTCTGCATCTCTGTCTCAGCTTGACTTCTGCCCATCCAAAAAAAGCATACTTTCATTGAGAAGACAAAATAAGAGACTGTGACAGTGATTTTTGACTAAATGCCACTGCATTGTTGAGAAGAACCTACAGGAGGTTTTGTGGATAAGTAGATGGATTGTCCTAAGGTGAAATATAAGTTGTGGAAAAATGCCTGCATTAAATATCAGGTGCCACCCATGCTTCTAAATCTCATAAGAGGAGAATTTTGAATTTCAGAGGTCTGCGTGGAGTAATTACTGATGACTGACAAGACCAGTGTGATAAATTACTCAAGTGTCACCTAAACTGAATGCTGCCCAGATGTGCCTCTGTTATTATTCTGATAGCCCCTGCCTCTTAGACCAGTTTATCAATGACTGCATGGATTGCCGTGCAGTTTTGATATAGACATTCATGGTCGCCAGAGGAAAAAGTCTCTTGACTTTGGTGATCCCCTTTTTCTCGAGCGCCACCATGACGTTCACATTGGTCTTTTTGAGTGAAACGTCTTGACTACTGTTGGACTTATTACCAGAAAATTTGGTACATAAATTCATGCTCCCTTATGATTGGAATTGCTTAAAATTTCAGTTTGTCATATACTTCATGAACAAATACTCATTCATGGCAGATTTCATTTCTTCCTCTACTGTGCTGTGCAGGTGTTCTCAGGTAGGTTGTCTCAGCTACACTTGAGTTTAATGCTCATTAGCAAATTTTAGCATGCTAACGCACAAAACTGAGAAGGTAAACATTACATCAGAGTAATGTCAGTTGTCATTGTAAGCATGTTAGCATACTGATGTTAGCATTCAGCTAAAAGAACCAGTGTGCTCACAGAAAAGGTTCACATATCTGTTAGCATGGCTGGAGACACTTAGTCTTGTTCACTTGTGTTTCTTTAATAATGACAAAAGCTACAAGATGAAATTCGGGTCTTCTGGAAAGTTTTACTTTGCAAATTCCCTGTGACACCTGTGGTTTAAGTGCTAGTTTAGTTCTAAAGTGGTTTTTAGCTTAACTTAAATCTCTCTTCTGCTTCATATTTCTCCTCCTGCTGCTGTTTAGTTTTAAACCAGCCTAAATCTTATCTTTTACACCCAAGTGTCCCCAAGGAAGAGAGTTAGACTTTGGGTGATGCTCAGCCTGACTGGGTGGGACGGTGTCACAGTGTGGTTTGTGTCGGCGTTTTAAACCATGTGACAGTATGAATAAAGCATGATGTGGCGGGCAGCGGGGTGGGCAGGGACTGACAAGAGAACAAGCTCACCCAGTGTTTTGGTGACGGCAGACAAGTTGAAACCCTTAAAGTTTAATGGGGGCCACGGCACCGAGAGTGGGGTAGTATGTGGGCGCGCGTGTGTGTGTGTGTGTGCGTCCTGTGGTTTCACGGAGGCTGGAGGCTGCCATACACAGGCCTTTAAACAGTGGGACATAATGGTGATGCTAATAAAGTCAGCAGCCTGTGATGGATCAGGGTCACACTGAACTAGTGGGACGAGAGAAAGACCAATCAGCCTTTACTTTGTGGTAAAAGAGTGTTTTGGTTGAATCCCTCCGCTCTGGAGCTGCTGACCTCCCGGAATCCTGTGGTTTCGTTGGCCTGTGTTCCCCTCAGCTTCTGAACTGTCTCAACAGAGGCGCTTGTGTGCTTGAGGTGCAATGTGGCTGCATGCTTGCAATGTCTCCGTTTGTTTTCCTCTTGTTTGGATTCTTCTTTTCCTCTTCTTCACATCTCCGTCCCCTGCAGGCTGTAGGCTGAACCAAAATCACTACTGATCTGAAACAACACCTTGTTTCGCTTTGTAAAAGGTTTTATTTCATGTATCAGAAGCTTAATATCTGCTTTGCTGGTGTACAGACAACCCATGCAGCTCATTATTTTAAGTAGCCCCACCCTTTTAGTCTGTTAACACCAGCTGTACAGATTCCATGTCTACAAATCTGTTACAGCCTCTCAAAGGAACTGCTAAAGATTAATGATACCAGGGTGTCCTCATGGTTGGTTGAGGCGTGTGCCAGGTGGCTGATCACTTTGGTTCCAGCTGTGGACCTTTGATGCGCGTCATGCTCCTCTCTATCTTGTCTCCTGTCTGTTTTCTGTCAGCCCTTCAGGATGGGCTTGAATGACTTAAAGTAAACCAGACGATGTAAAGTATATATGAATCTTGGCCATTATGAATTATTATTTGTAAAACCTAAAAATTTGATAGTTGACCAAAACCACAATATTTCTCCAACCAAACCAAGTGTTACAGTTGCTTAACCAAGACTGTCAAACTGCAGTGGATTGTTTGTTCATACACTTTAATTGACTGAATTACTTACACTTACAAGTTACTTTTGTGATCACTTACCAGATAAAGTAACTCTTGCGTTACTTTTAAAAGTGTGCTTCATTTCTCGTATTGCTGCATACACAGATATATTATTTCAGAGTTGCTGCGACACTGTGGATAGTCGTCATTAATACCTCTAACCAAGAAGGCGATTAGTATTCCTACCTGTAAGCTACACTTTCATTGTCTTGGTTAATCAGTAGGATTTGTTGGAAGACCCACATGATGCTGGAGATTTCAGTTTTCAATATTCAGTTATTTAATTTGAAAAAGTGTTTAGTTGCCAGTAGTATAGCTGCCACCAAAAGTAGTGGAATTACAGTCACAGCACTGCTGACAGGTGACCCCTTGTGGCCATGCAAATAACGACTGTTGTCTCCGAGAATACAGATGCATTAGATTTACAAAACAAAATCCAGGAAGCAGTTTCATTTACGTCAAAGCAAAGGAATGCATTTCTGTAAACATAGGCTTGTTAACTTTGGCGGTCTGTTTGTGGTAAAATAACAACTGCTCAACTTCAGATTTTGAATGTATGTACACACAGGACAGCCCCATCGAGCATGAGCATCTTTATTCACTCCAGGGAAGAGAAGAGTGAAGAAAAGTTTTCACTGTGTCATCAGTGTGTGTGTGTGTGTGTGTGTGTGTGTGTGTGTGTGTGTGTGTGTGTGTGTGTGTGTGTGTGTGTGTGTGTGTGTGTATGCATGCATGCGTGTGTGTGTGTGTGTGTCTCAGGCCCCATTGCCCATATGGGATGGTCGAAGCCCGTCTATCAAATCCAGTGTGTCAGGGAGCAAATTGGAAATGCCAATTTCACTTTACACTGCTCCGCATCTTATCTCTCCCTTACCCTCATCCCTCCATTTAGCTCATGCGTAAATGAATATGGTCCTGTTGCACATCCACTAGTGTCCAACATCAGGCTGCTTTCACCTCTCTGACCACTTCTCCTCCTCCTCCCCGTCTTCTTCTCTTCATCCTTCAACCCCATTTTCCTCTCATCACCCGCCTTGTCCCTTTCCGTTTGTCCTACCTCATCTCCTCTCCTCCCTTCCCCTCCGTCTCCATTCTTCCATGCCCATTCAACTGTAACCCCATCTGTTATTTCTCTGTGTGTATTTATGAAATATGTCTGTTTTGGTAAATATGGATTTATGCATGTGTGCATGCTCGGGCTGTATCGCTGTCTGCGATGAACAAGCCGGGCCGAATCACAATGCAAATTAAACAATATCTCATACAATTCCCAATTTGCATTGCATCCATTATAAATCAACAATTTCTCACACGCTCCTTGTCTTTCTGTTTCTCTGTCTGTCTCAGTATGACTACGAGGGCAGTGACATCAGTGACCTACCGGTCGACCTCTCCGTGGTGTGGAATGGAATCTTTGTCATTGACAACCCGTTCAACATCCAAGGTACAACATTTCTTTTTCTCCGTGTGACCCTCCCTATTCTCCACTCTCATTTTGGCGGGGCATTGTTGCTTGGCAAAAATTTGAATCAGTCCTGGTTGTTTATCTGTTGGTAATGATTTTCTGTGAGGCAACAATGCCGTGTGCACTCTTTTCCCCAACATAAGAAATCTGTAATTTCATTTTTTGACAGCCATCAGGGAGAAAGGTGAAAGTGTATCTGCTTGGAAAAACACTATCCTTGTCTCAGGGATAAAAGAGGGGCAGAGGGAGTGATTGATGGATGGTGATGATAGCAAACAAACATCCAACACAGAAATTAATAGGGATGGATGTTAGAGAGGAAGATAAACAAATGGCGAAACCAATAGGCAGAAGAAAGGATGTAGGGGAAGAAGGATGGGGGGATGACAGGTTGATAAATGCACCATGTAATGGCAGGGCTAGATGAGAGTAAAGGGGATTGATAGAGAAAAACAGAAAGCGACATGGAGGGATGGCATTTATTATTTTTAAGCGCTATTTGTGCATGAAGTAGAAAACAATTACCAATTCTAAATTCTTTATCAAGTGTAATATATTGGGTTGGGGAGGCTAATGATTTTAGACGTCCCATTACACAAGATAATGTAAGTCTTGCGCTCAAGTGTGTCATACAGTGTTTTGCAAAAAAATGTTCATGTCTTGAGTCAGATTAACTAACCTTTCCTACTCTATTCTCTCCTATTCACTATTCACTTCAGTCTCCAGATGACACACATGCACGTTTTAATCTCACTTCCTTTGTGTTCCATCTGACCTCATTTTGATAAATGTCAGACATGTAGTTCATTTTGCAGATTGCTTGGAAATTAGTTGCTTATCGGTCATGACCTAATTTTTCTGCCTGTGTTATTTTGTTTAAAATATGCTCCTTTAGGGTTTCAGTCTGTCTGTGCTGAAAGATCCTTTCTGGGGATTAAACATGGCGAGTTTAGCATGTGCTGAGAAGTACAGACAAAATAAATAATCACATTTCTGTGCAATCAAGTAGATGGAACCTATTCTGCATTTTTCAAACTATGGATTTGATGATTTTTCCTAATCAGATAAGTACTTCACTGAGCAATACTGTATTTGGCGAATAATCCACTCAGTACTAGTATCAGCATTTATTTAGTGAGTCAAGTAATACTGCACATTGCAATCTAATATTTCTGTGTTTAGTGGAGCATTTTAGCTTAGCTTACATTTGTGAAACAGTAGTAAATATACTATTTAGTCCCTTTAATACAACAACTCTTGGTAACATGAGCTCCGCACCATTGCTGTCACATGCAGAGCGCTCACTGTGGCAAGCATCCTGATCCACAGGGCCTGTTTCAAGAGTTAGCTGGGACACTCTGCTGTATAAAAGCTCATATCTGGAGCGTGGACTGATGTTAAAAGCCCTGTTATGACTGACTTTCATTCAAAAGCACCACTACTACTGCAAATTGTATCAATTTAGACAGCAGAGCTATCCAGCTAACTCTTGAAACAGGCACGAGTGGTGTGCGCCACAGTGACTGCTTCCCATGTGACAGCAGTGGTGTTGAGCTCTTAGAGTTTGGGAGTGTGAAATTCAATGATCTTAGAGGCAGTGTGTGTGTGTGTGTGTGTGTGTGTGTGTGTGTGTGTGTGTGTGTGTGTGTGTGTGTGTGTCTGTATGCGAACTTGACAAGTATGTTCCTGTTGTTATGACTATGAGTAAGCAGTGCCTGCTACTTGACTTTCTCAGTGGCAGAGAATTTATGCAGGCAGCATCCAAGGCCAGTGGTGTATTCATCACGACAAGACAGACTTGTGAAACATGTGGCTACGTTATGGATGAGTAATGAATCAACAACCCTATCAACCCACCAAAGATATATTATGCTTATTGAGCTAAAGCCTCGCAGAAAACCTATTAGGATTATGAGTTCAGTGCAATGCTTAGTGTTAAAGGTCTAAAACTCTTTAAAAACAGGCATTATAAAACCGTCCTCACTCATACAAATCTCATAAAGACCTTCTCCTCCTTCTCTCCTCCTTTTTTCTCTCCATCCTCCATTAATCCCTCCTTGCTCCATCCCTGTCTTTTTCTTTTTGAATTGAAGCTGTATTATCCGTCTGTAGCACAGCCGCTCGGCCCTGGCCCAGCTTTGCCCCGGTGTAAAGTGGAGATGTTAATGTTAATTAAATCATTCATTTGGTTCAGATTAATTAGCGTCGCGCTACTTTTAAGCTGAGCCGTGGCTAATCAGATTAGGCCGAGCGGAGGGCCGAGGCGGGCAGATGGATAGGAAAGAAGCTCGCTTTGAAGTCCGGCCGCCGTCTGTCTGCCGACGAGTAGGAGGAGGGAGGAGATTCCTCCATGCTCTGTTGCTTTTTTCCCCCTCTCTTTTTTCCACTTGAGTTCATTTCAAATCTGTTTAACTGGTGTGACAGCAAACAAACCTGCCAGCAGGTTGTGTCACTGTAGTATCAATGATAGATAATTAGGAGGGAGATTAACGGGTGACAAATGGTAACAAAACAAAAATCAAAAAACCTATCCACTTAGAGGTGCTTATTTCTCTCTGTTTGCATGACTTTCTCCCCTCTGTTTGCCTTTGCTTGCTCTCTTATTCTCTCTCTCTCTCTGGCTCTATTCGTTTCTCCGATTCTGTCGTTCTCGAGGGGCCTCCTCATCTTTAAATTCATAACAATTCTTGTTGCTGTTTTGTTAACAAGTGCGGCTCATATTTATCCCCCCCCCCCGCTTCCTTTCATCTCCCTCTCCTCTCTCTTCTCAGGTGTTTGAGGTTTTAATTATTTATTTATCTATTTATTTATTCATTTTTTACTTTTAATGACTTTTTCCAGTCTGCAGAGTTTGGGGAATGTTTTTTTTACACAACAAATTATCAACTCCCTATTGGCGTAGGAAGACATTACCTGTCGAATTAATTTCTGTAATATCCCTGTAGGTCGCTTGTTCATTTTTTTCCCTCTATTTATCTGTGGAAACAGTTATTTTCTCATCGTCACAGTCTCCGAGTGGTAATAATCACCTACCAAAGGTTTTCGGTGTTACGCGGGTGATTAACATTCATTTATGCTGTTCCTGCTCTCTCTCTCGGGCTAACAGGCACATATACTCCTGATTACTTTTTTCTTGCCACTGTTGCTTCCATTCAAATTAACAACTTACAGAACTTTCTGTTCATCAGAAATATGTCTCAAGCAGTATAAAAAAAGGTTCCAAATTTAAAGCAAGCATGGTTTGTGCATTTAAATCATGTGAAGTTCATTGCAAGGTAAACATGTACCCTAGGCCTAATCCTGTTTTTCTCAAAAGTTGAAACTTGATACAGATTTTCTGTGCAGTAGTATGACTAATGTGCAACTGTGCTTACAATTGTTTAACATTTTGGTAAACATGCTTATAGCCTTAAAACCTTCCTGAGAGTTAGCCTAAATGAGATCATCTTAGCTTAGCTTAGTTTAGCTTAGTTTAGCTCGGGATAAAGACTGGAAAGACAGGTTCCCCATTGTTTCAAACAAGGTGCCAACAAAAGAAGGTAGTACAGTAGAGCAGTCACATTTGCCTATATTTGAATTTACCTTTGACTGTGGCAAGAAATTGAAATCCTGTTAACATGCTACTTGCAGTTATTTGGCATTTGTGTGGAATTGTGGGTATGTTTAGTTTCTACATCAGCGAAAAGGGTGAGGAAGAAGACGAATAGCCACCCTCTCTCAACTTTGCTGCAAACGGGTTTAAAAATATCTCCATTACGATGTTTTTGCCCACCAAGGAAACACGTTATGTCCATGTCCCTCGCCGCCATCTTTCACGTGATGTTTAGGATGTGTGTCACTTCCTGTACATGCGCGGTGTGATCAGAGGGAAAGAAATGCAATTAAGGTGTATACATGCGTTCATAATGTGAGTGAAATCACAGTACTCCAGGTAGCTTAATGAGATTAAGCTTAAACTGATTATGAGCTTAATCGCATTGACATAATCAAAGTATGGTGTTTACATGGGCTCCACCATACTCGCATTTAGCCTTAATCGTATTATAATCACGTTAGTGTCCGTGTAAACATAGCCATAGTGTCTCAGCTTTTCAGACTAATTAGAAACACACGCGTAGTATGTTCCTTAACAATTTTGTTAAAACTCAAAGAGTGCAAGGTAAGAGACGAACAGCTGTTTCTTGAGTTAGCCTCCACTCCATTAGACTTCAGTTTTCAGGGATTCTTTCATAGCTCTTTTTGAAGAGCAGAAACATGAAGTAATGATAAAAGAAGAGGAGCAGGGTTGTGACTTCCTCACATCACATTGTCTCTTCATGAAGTGAAGTGCTGTGATTGCTAACTGAAAAACTAGTCATGCCAAATTAGCCATGTTAGTTAGCTAGTTTGCTAGCCTGGCTCACCTAAGTTTGCTGTTTTGGTAAGCTTGTTAGCTTCCATGCTAATCTTCTAACATCATAATGAATGCCATGGGCTCACTTTCACTGCCATTTGTGCTCATTCATGTACTGACCAGAGTCAACGTGAACCCTCGACATTTAAGTTTGAAAGTTAGATAACGTACGCTGTGAAAAGCTGCTGTTCCCTCAGGACTCAAGTCATATCAAATCTGTCTCTGTCCCACTCTCTCTGTCAGCCCACCTGTACAAGTGCAGAGCGTTGCGAGACAGCTGTGGTATGTGCCTCAAGGCTGACCCCAGGTTCGAATGTGGCTGGTGCGTCCAGGATAAGAAGTGCTCCCTCAGACAGGAGTGTACCAGTGGAGGAAATTCCCACCTCCCGCTGCAGCTTACTGAAGGCGGAGGGTGGATGCATGCTACCTCTGGAAACAGCCGCTGCACCCACCCCAAGATCACTAAGGTAAGTGAGTGTGTGTGCATGTGTTATTAGTAGTATTCTGTCATTGTTGTGCTTATGGAGTCGTACCACAGACCTTATAAAACATGGACATGTAGTCTCTGTGATGTCACCTTTAGGTTTCTGAAGAGCCATTGTGAAGCTCAGTGACAGTAGATTGACTCGCTCTTAAGCCTCAAATATATATGTAAACAAGCATGAATGTCATTTCATTACATTACTCTGATATGCTTTTCTGAGATACTCTGTGCTGTCATAGAATCAGTATCAGGTTTAATGGTAAGTAGGTTTTCACAGACAAATCATTTACATTGGACTGCATGCACACTTACAGTGTGGAGGATTTCGTGGCATCAAGCCGTGACGTAACAGATTGCAACCAACTGAATACTCTTGGCCTCACCCTTAACTATGGCAACTGCTAAAAATGCGAACGGTGTTCTCTAGAGCCAGTGTTTGGTTTGTCTGTTTTGGGCTACTGCAGAAACATGGTGGTACAGCATGAGGACCCACTCACTCAGTAGATATAAAGGGATTAATTCTCAGTGACAAAACACAGCGATTCTTATTTTCTGGTGATTATACTCTAATAAAAACAAACATAATTAGAAATATTCTATTCTTTTTCTTCCAATAGGTCCCCCTTACACACTGGTCCTCTAAAGATCCTTTTTTAAGTGTCTCCCACACAAATACACAAAACCAGAAAAATAGCTTACACACACACACACACACACACTTACTTACTCACCGCCTGTTCCACTGGTTAATGGGGAACGGTTGCCAGTTAGACAGAAAGATACTGGCTTCATTACAGACAGAACAGAGTGTGTTCCAAATCACAGAAAAGTTTGTAGAGGGAATCACATAATGCGGGCAGCATTTTTCTTGAGCCAGCGTTCGAAGCATTGGAGTCTGATGCCACAATGGCCGCTGACAAAAACCAGCACGGGCTCTGACCTCTTTGTCACGCTCAAACGAGAAACAGCAACACAAACCTCATGGACTTTCAGCTTTGCCTACATTAACATACCTGGAACTTAAACCT
Organism: Chaetodon trifascialis; assembly: GCF_039877785.1. Taxonomy (NCBI): domain Eukaryota; kingdom Metazoa; phylum Chordata; class Actinopteri; order Chaetodontiformes; family Chaetodontidae; genus Chaetodon; species Chaetodon trifascialis. The sequence continues at coordinate 22,844,573 of NC_092063.1, forward strand.
GTAAGTGAGTGTGGTTCCAACTAAAACATTGAAGGCCCAACAAGGAAATATCTTCTGCATGAACTGCTGATATAATAAAATCAAAATCTGGGAAAAATGTTCAATATCTTGGGCTGCTGTCTAAAGTCTCCTGAAAACAGCTTTCATATTTCTACAGATTGCACATGCAAATCTTGACAACAAAATAGATTTTTACCAAATTTTGACTTTAATCATGGTGTTGAAAACAAAAGAGATGATACCGTATTATTCAGTTGTTAATGCAAATGTCCATGCTTTTCCATTCTCTGTTCTTAATGAAGATTTATTTATGAAAAAGCAGAAGCTAATTTTAGAATTTTAATGATTTCTGCTAAATGAAATGTGTTAGATTTAGATATAGTTAACCATTAAAATCAGTGTGTGTACTGCCACTGAATCTATATATATATATATTACGATTATTAGATATGAAGTGAAGCCAACCTAATTCAGAAGTTTTACTCAAGAGAAGCGTCACTGTTGGTGAGAAAAAAAACAACCAAAAAAAAAAAACCGTCCACAGTCGGCAACAACCAAAAGAAACTCTTCTAATCAAAGCTCCCCCAAATGTTACTGTCCTAAAATCACCTGCAAAGAAAAGCAGCGCGGCTTCTTTGAGCACCACATCATAATCTTGTCAACTCGTGAAGAGTGTAAAGTCACCTGCGGAGATCCAAGGCTGGTAAACCTTGATAGGCCGTTGCGTCAGCTCTCTTTCTTGAAGCCCCTGTGGTCACGAAAACCCTACGTGTCCTGAACCGAGAATGAAAGCTGCTCTATTTTAATGTGTTCCCATGTTGGGACCTTGTGCCTGCCCTTGGCACAGAAATGGTATTATTACTCACTGTTACATCAAACTGGTACAGAGGCACGTAGCGACAGAGGCATGGAGAGGTTTGTTTGGTTTTGATTTCTTTTTTTTAAACTGTCTTTTAGGTGTGTTCATTTTTGTCTGGCTCTGTGTATTGATGTATTTGGGAAGCTGTAAGGGTCAAAATCCAGCATTGGTTAGATAGATTTTTAGACCCTTTCATGTTTGTTTCCTCTCTTCATGCTTTATTTGTGGATCTTTTTCCTTCCTGCCTTACTGTCTTGACTGTCAGTGGGTTCTAGTCGAAGAAGAAGTAAGAAAAAAAAAGGCTTTTTCTGTGCACAGTTGTAAGGTCTGAATCAGAAAAAAAATATTTTCCAACAATAAGGCAGTGGAATCAAATTTCTTCCTCAGCAGGTACAAAAGCTGCTTGAATCTACCGCAAATGAACATTTAATGAATCCGATGATTATCTTGATATTAATGGAGTAATCTGTGTCACTTCAGGATATTCCCTCTTGGTCTTATCTATTCTCATTTTTTAAGACCATTAAGTCTCATTAAAGCTTCAGTTCTTGATCAGATTACTCAAGATACACATTTTTTTTGTCTCTCAGTTGACTATTTTACACTTATTAGCTAAATGTCATGAGAAAGTAGCCTTTTTTAAAATTTTTTTTACAAAATCTTTTGACCATATCTCAGTGTATATATATATATATATATATATATCTTTTTTTTTTTTTTTTTTTTTTTTTTTCCTCTTGGTCATCATCAAGTCATCATTTTAAATCACACAACTGGTTCATGGTCGTGTGATTACACTCTTGACCTTTCAGAACTGGTGATACCTCTGACATGATGTAATGTAAAAGCCTTTATTACATGTTGGTCTGGATAAAAGAGTTATCTCAATGGCTAATGTGTGGGAGGATGAGAGAATGATAGAAATGGTAATGTGATAATAGAGAGGACAGACATAAAAAGGTTTTTCTTCAGTTCTTCTGGTTTGATTCCTTCACAACATTTCTTTTTCTTTTTTGATAGGAACAGTCTCTGATGTTTCCTGACACCCCAAAAACCTGCTGAAATATGCATCTGTTTTTTTTTCCCCTGTGGCTGCTACGTGGTGCTGTGACCATCCATGTAAATATGTGTTCACAAGCTGAAAAGAAAGAAGTGCTCACCTCTTTATCTTTGTTTGAGCATGTGTCTGGGTGTGTGTTTCTGTGCGAACACAAGGGCATGAGAAGGAGAACGGAAAGTAATGGAGAGTAAGTTGACAGACTGTCGTAATAAATGTTGAAAGAGTTACGAATGCAAGTATTATGGATATCATTTATTCACTTACTACTTATTTTGGATTCAGTGCCAATACACAAACTATAAAAAGGCAAATTAAAACAATTATTGTGCAATTAAGTACATCACTTATTTCAGTAGGTATACCATCCAACCACTATGTGAACAAACCACAGATTGGACATCGAGCACCAATTGCATGTTACACCATGAAAGGTTAAGTTACTTCATTAAGTGGAGCGTTAGGGTTATTATGTGGGATGAACCAGGTTTATTAGTCTCTGTAGTAACACTGACTGTGACATTTTACTGCTCACTGACCCGATACATACTGAGGGCCCAGCATGCAGTCGATGTTCTTGTTAATCACATCATAGGTATTATTGGCAGTGATGGAAGAAGTGTTCAGATCCACTGCAAGTAAAAGTCCTGTAATTAAAACCTTAGTTAAGTAAATTTTGTATTACAAGCAAAATGTACTTAAAAGTACTTATGTTGTCTATCAGTGTTTTACTTCATATGTAATGTTTTTAAATTGATATCCCTGCTGCATTAATGCGTATGTGTGGTTTCAGACATCACATTCTATAAGATCATCATATATTTGCAGCATCGCTGTCCTGTGATAACCAAACACTGCATCCCGACTTTTCATGAGGTCAGAAAATGGCCCTGATTTCAGCTTTGTGGGAATTCATTTAATCCATCCATCCATTTTCTATGCCGCTTATCCCTTTCGGGGTCACGGGGGGGCCGGAGCCTATCTCGGCTGTCAGCGGGCGAGAGGCGGGGTACACCCTGGACCGGTCTCCAGCCGATCACAGGGCACATACACACAATCATTCACACTCACACTCACACTCACACCTAGGGGCAATTTAGAGTCACCAATCAACCTAATGAGCATGTTTTTGGTCTGTGGGAGGAAGCCGGAGTACCCGGAGAGAACCCACGCATGCACGGGAAGAACATGCAAACTTCACACAGAAAGGCCCGACTCGGGAATCGAACCTGCGACCTTCTTGCTGTGAGGCATGCGCACTACCTGCTGCGCCACCGTGCACCGTCATTTAATCCAGCTAATCCAAAAGGGTTTTTAAATAGTTTATTTAATTGCAGAAGTAAGAGAATTTTCTCAGCACATAAAGGAAAACTTAACCCTTCAGTTCGTCACAAACATTCAAATTGAGAATCATCAAATTAGGAGATGCATGGATTTCACGGGGAAAGAGGGATATGAAAAATTGTAATCTGAAAAGTAACTAGTAGCTAAAGATGTCACATGAAATTAGTGGCGTGGAAATTACAGTATTTGCCTCTAATACGTGGTTGAATAGAAGTATAAAGTTACATAAAATAAGGTACAGGCACCTCGAATTTCCACTTAAGTGCAATACTTGAGTAAATGTACTTAGTTACATTTCACCACTGCTGGCAATAACCCCAAATGGAAAGCAAGATAATACCAGCAGCCGGGCCTCAGAGTGAGCCAAGCTGATCCTATTGAAAACAAGAATCCTTTAATAACATTACAGTCTCCAATCCACCGTTTAGAATAAGATATTCCCAATTCAGTGTTCCCAGGTTTATCAAATATTTTAACATAGTAACTACAGTTAGATCATTTGTTTGAGGCAGTATTCCCGAGAAAGAAGAAGCAAGCGCCCATTGCAAATTGAATTTCCAGAACTCTGTTTGCTTAGAAAGAAACAGAATTCCCAAACTATTTTCTGACCACATAAACAACTTTCTCAGTTTTTAACAGCTGCTGGTCTTTTGTGGCTCACGCGCCATTGGTTACCATTCACACCACACCAAGATGACTGTTATAGAACACACACATATGCGCATAAGCAATGTGTGTACAGGCCTGATCACAGACTACTAGGAAACCACTGCCATAATATTGATGATTTGATGTGGCTACTATGTGGTTAGGACTGTAATATGAAGGCCACACCACCACAGTACTTTACCTCCAGTAGATTCCTGGTCAGTGGTATTCAGAAGAACTGACCAAACACAGGAAGAAAAATTATATTAAAGATGAAAACATTAATTTTTGCTACTTCCAAAGCTGTGAGCTCCAGTAGACTAGATTAATATATAGCCAGACTCCTCTCCAGCTTTGAGGCGTCTTAAAATTGGAGAATAATGAAATTGGTGAAAGGAACACCTCTTTTTCATCACAATTTCAACTGCAGGTCTCTGCAAGATTGCAGAGAAACTGTCCTTGTTAATATAGCCTCAGTGTTTACTGGAAATGGCTAGCAGCCAGATACACATAGTATGTCATTAGTGATTGGTTAGAGGGAAAAAAACAAAAACAAAAAACAGCTAACAAGGAACGCAGTGTCAAACTGAATAAAGAAGTATTCACAAAAAATGCCATTCAGTCTGAATAACAGGCTTTTAGCTGATGAGCTCCGGGGTTTGGTGGTTTGCGGCTAGTAGCTGGAAAAATCTGAGTTTATTTCAACCAATCCAGAATTAGTGAAGGCTGTTGTAACAGTAAACAGATGAACCCAGAAGGTTTTTGGTAAGTTTTATTGTAAGTTTTATATGTTTTTGTTGAGTTTCAGTGAAGTGTGTTTTTTACAATGATGCAATTACTGTTTCTGTGAATGGTGGCTGGCTTTGGGGAGAGCGATATAACAGCTGTTTGTGGATCTTACTCTTTAACTTAAAGATCTGTCTTTGTAGCGATTCTTTCCACTTTTAGTGGATGTACATTGATGGTGCGCAGACGGCCCGAGGAATTACATTGCAGTCCATTTTGTGGCTGCCGGCTGTAGTGCTCTGGCTAAATACAGGAAAAGCTTCAGCCCCATTAGTCACTTGGACACAAAAACATGGGGAAATAGTGTCCATAATCAGATAATACGCAACCGGAATTCCTCCCATTTTTGTCGGACAATGAAAAAAATGAAATGTAAGTCAAGCTGAAACAAGGGAATAATTCAACAACATGGTACAGGGAATTATTTGATTTGTTTATTTGGTAATGTATAGGTATGTAGATCATTTAAAAGACATTCACCCAGCAGACTAGTGTTCTTGTCCCATCTAAAACCAAAAGTGAAGGTTGATTATTGTAAGTGAGGTATCGTAGAGTAACATACATAGCTAATGTACTTATTTTAAGCCAAACCATGATCTGTTCCTAAACCTAGCCAAGCAGTTTCGGTGCTCAAACCGTATCACAACATTGACCACATGTTTATTATTGTTCTCAGCAAGCTTTATTTTGAAATTGTAAAAGGATGTTGCTAACCAGATGTAGCTCTTTTTTTTTTTTTTTTTTTTGCTAACTTGATCATGGAGCCCTGCACATTGAAAAAAACATGAGTTTTTGCCCAGTGCCTTAATAAGTGATGCCAAGGGGTCCTCACCAAGCATTGATATGTGATGAGTTGGGAGTGAGAATGTGTTGGGTCGTATTGTATCAGACCACTATCCTCCAAAACCGCCTGAGGTCTGTTTCCAGCTTCAGGGCGTCTGTACTTTACATTCCCCAGAGAGCAGTGGTTATGTGCTCGAATGTAGAAGTGTTGTGTCAAATCACTGCAACATGAGTCCAAAGCTGTTTGAGGTCCCATTTCCACACTGTGGCGTCTGCCTGCATGCCCACAGGCTCAGCGAGCACTGGTTATCTTGTTATGTGGTGCCATACTTTTATACTTCAAGAGTTTCTGAGGTTCCAATGGAAATCCACTCTCAGATTTCACAGAAATAATATGATGATGCTCAACCATTACATTCCTTTAGCTAGGAGGTGTTGTGGTCTGGCTCCATCTTCTATACCACAATGATCATATTTCTAATGCATAGCTAGAGATTATCATGGGGTTTATTAGAGGCACTGTTATTGCTTACTTAAGGCTCCTTGTTCCATGAAGAATGTAAGGCATCTGTGTTGAGAGAGCCAAGTTGCAACCAGCACTTTCATTTTCTCATCAGTGCTTCCCCCCTCAAAGGTTTTGAGGCACGTTGAGAGTTCCTTTTCCATTTTGAGGTCCATCATGATAGTACTGCTGATTGCATGAGGTGACAGGAGGATATACCCTACCACAGCCTCACCTGTCTCCTCACCAATATGGATGAGGCCTGACAGATGGTCAGAGCCACCACAAGCACCAAGGCTAGTTTAGATTGTGGTATCACTACTCAAAGAATTTAATGTCAATAACGAGTATAGCTTTCATCTAAAATGTTACACAGGACCAGGAAATGATATTTTTTATATAAGGTATTGTATTGTCAAACCCCGTCAATGCCTTTGCCAAACTACTAAAGTTCCAGAACTGCATGTGAAAGCACAACATTTGTACACTGGTGTGGTCTGTCACTTTGTCTGTGTCATTACCTGCCCTCTATGAACCACAGATGTACTGGTTTTTGTTGTTTAGAATTGGGGCGCAAGCTAAGTGGGCTACTGTTGGCTTTATCTCTAGCCCCAAAAGGTTATTAGTCCATACTTCAATAGTGAAAGGTGTGGGTAAATGCGACCTTAAACATGTAAATTCAAACCAAGCAAATACTGGAAAAAACATTGCCAGTTAAAAGTCCAGTTGCATAGAGGATTGTATGCTGGCCAGCATGATAATGTTGTATTTTAAGCTTCCCGTGCATGCGAGGGAATCTACCATTCTCTCTGAAATGTGCTCCACATTAGTAGTCAAAATAATTCAGTATCAAAACTGTGCCAATATAAAGTATATGTAGGATAAGCTTAACATGCCCTGAGATGTTTCCACAGCCTGGTGACTGTTGTGTGTGTTTATGGTCTGATAGTATATGTTCCCATAGTCTTCATTGGCCCCTTTTTCAGTGCCCCCCTCAGCTGATGGTGGTAATCCCCTTTAACAGCACTCTTCTCTCTCTTTCTCTGTTGCCTGTCTGTCTGTGGCTCTGCCAGTGTTTATGTCCCAGGGCTTGGTGGCTAGCTGATATTGTGTTTTGTGGTATCATAGCTCCATTCTTCCAAAACCATCTGAAGTCCCATTTCCACACCCTGACATCTGTTGTCCATATCGTACCCTAGAGCTTGATGGCTACTCGCTCTGGTCAGTGTTTACCAGCTATTGTGTTTGTGGAACCAAAATGCTGAGGCTCCACTGGCGCCTGAGGTTCCAATGTGAGTCTGCTTCCAAATACTAGGCAGCATTATCCCCGGCCAGACTTGTCTCGCTCTGTCTCCCTCTCTTAATTCAGTTCACTCCAGTTTCTGTTTTGTTTTGCAGATTGTTTTCTATCGCGACATGTCAGGTATAAGTTTTCAGACCCAAACACATAACGCTTCATGCATTATAATCTCTACATTACGGTTCAAACTCTTTCTCTTGAACACATACAGCAGCTGATGGGCCTGCTTAGAGCTGTATGGCTGTTAGTGAAGGTCTGTCTTTGTTTACGTAATATCTGTAGTAGCATCATGCTGCCAAAGGTACTGTATTTTTACTCATAAAATGCTTCCAAAATATGGTTTGTTTGGCAGTCTATCATACTACTATTTGGTAGCCTGCTGATAAGATAATTTTTTAGCTAATTTAAAAGAATCTTTTACAATATTTTTTGTGGTTATGATTATTTTTATTTATCAAATATTTTGTTGTGCAATATTTTATCAAAGTCTTCTGATGGCATATGTTGTTATTTGTGGAAATATGAGATGATCCTGGTTAAAATCTCAGCTGGCAGTCAGACATATTCAGATTCTGCTCATAGAGGCTTCAGCTTTTTAATCTTTGATATGACACTGCTGGCTTTAAGCCAGAGTTTTTAATTGTATATTTATATTTAAGCCTCTCGGTTTTCATCATTTTCCATTTATTTTTATTGCATATGTTTTCCTTTATCTCATTCCATTGCCACTTTCAATTTAATCTCTAGGCTTTCAATTTGATTGTTTCATTTAGACTTTTCTATTTTCCACTTTTCCATTCCAATTTTCTATTTTAGTCCACTTTCCCTTTTAACTGTGTTTCTGTGTAAAATTATACTCCATATGTTTGGGCAGTACATTACACAAAGGTTCAATGAAAGACCCTGGACCGTCTGGTTATCTTTTAGTGGAGTATTGCTCTTCCCTTTGTCAGTGGCTCTAGATGAGGTACCCTTGAGCAAGGCATTTAACCTCCAATTGCTCAACAGTATCGCCTGTAGTTCTGAAGCAGGCTGCAGAAAAGGGTTTGCATGTCAGCTGACTTTCTCTGCATAAAATTTGAAATCTCACGTGTCTGGCAAGACAAATCGTTCATTCCCCAAACTAGTCCACCCTGTTGAAATCACCATTTGTCAAGGTCTGTTGTTTGGTACTGTCTGTGGTATAATAATTGTGCTATGCCTCCATACTGTCGGCTGCCTGAGTTTGCATTTCCACACTGTGCTATCTGCTCAGCCAAGCACTGCAGGCGAACAGGGCAATGGACAGATTACACATAATTACCTTGTGATGCTTGTTAGGGATTAGGTTTGTGCGTGCATGTCTGTGCTGTCGTGTGCGTATGTGTGCGTGTTTGTGACAGCCACCGTCCATCAGTCACCATATTTGTTTTGTCACACCACACCTGTCCCCGTTATGCGCCATAATCTGGCTAGATAAATCACATTATGGTTTGGCGGCGCGATTGAGCGTTACACTGCCACAGCCCCGCCGACGAAGCCAAGCCAGCGTAATAAGTTTCAATTAAACAGCCGAGATGATGCCGGTTTGGTCCTGTATGTCAGCACGAGTTGTTTTTTTTACCCTCTCTTTTTCTAATTTTTATTGTTTTTCAAGCCAAGAGGGTGATTTTTCTTCATTAAGACTTGAATCACCTGATCTGGGTAATTCTGTGTGATGTGAGTGAGCATGTTTGTGTCTGTCAGTGCCTGAGTGTGTTTTTATGCGTGTGTATGCCTATTTATGTGTATGTGGGTGTGGGTGTGTCCATGCTATGTCATGTTTGGGGACTATTTTTGGACTTTAAAATACGAAAATGTTGATGCATACATGGTTACATTGTGTGTCCTTAGTGTGTGTTTTTATGCATGTGTGAATATATGTCTTGTCAAAGAGGTACAAAATATTGATTCTTTATTGTCTTTTTACTTCCTCTTCCTGTTCTTTTCTCTCATTTCTGTACACTCTTCCCCCCCTCTTCTGTCTCCCTCTCTCCTCCTCCATCCATTCTGACCTCTGTACTCCACCCTCTTGTTGGTCCAGTTGTTCCCTGAGACGGGGCCTCGCCAAGGGGGAACCAGGGTGACCATCCTGGGGGAGAACCTTGGTCTGCAGTTCAGAGACATCCAGATGGGCGTCAGGCTGGGCAAGGTGCCCTGTGTGCCTGTTGAGGAGGAGTATGTGAGTGCAGAGAGGTAAGTTAAGGACTGGAGGACTCACCCATACATATGCAAGCAGACACACCAACACTCAAACACACACCCGCATGCACAAAAAAAAGCCATTCACAAACTGTGAAAATGGTGCAGAGCTATGTTTGCTCACACAGCACAGAAACACAGATGAATGCATTTGCAGACACACACTCTCTCTCTGACACACACACTCACAGATCTGAGGACACACACACCAAAGGCTGCAGCAACCAGCGCCTCTCTCATCCCGACCAATCAAAGGACAGAAAAAATGTCAACCAGAACACTTTGGTGTGTGTGTAGTTGCCCATGCAGCCGCATCCAGCAGCTGAAAAGATAGTGACATCAGGGTTTTTTGTGTACGTGTCTGTAAATTCCATCTGTTGTTCCCCTTCATTACTCCCTACATATGCTCTTTCCTTTATTTTTCTCATCCCTCCATCCTGACATTTACTCCTCTGCAGGGTCCTACACGGCTGAGGAATTGAGTTCACGCAGATCAAACAATCTCTCGGTAGTGCAGTTAGTTGGGAAATGATGCATGTTGAGATAGAGGGCATCTCTATTCAAATATTACACACACATGAGTTATTTTCCACATTATTCCTGACAGCCCTGCGCCACTTCAAATATGTCTAGGATGGTTTTTTTGTTGCTGTTTTTTTTTTTTTTTTAAATATTTCCTCCCCTCCTCCTTAGTCTTCCTGTTTTCTTTACTCTTTATGTCACCCCTCCTGAAACATAAATTCAGATTTATTGTGTCACTTATTCTGATGAAGCCTACAATGCAAAGGGACTGTACGTGAAAACTGTGTTACCCTAGAGTTGACTTCACCAGGAACACAAATGGTGACGTGGATGTGATGGTGCTTTGTGTGTGTTTGCTTTTGCTTTTTCAAACCTCTTAATAAACACATACTGTGAATTTAAGGTACACTGAATCAATTGGAAGCCACATTTTGAAAGATGTCAGTTATTTTGTGGTCCACATTAAAACTTTGGTTTGCATTTGTGTATTCCTGTGACCGTTATTGAAGATAAAACAACAGAAACATAGCCCTTCCCTCTTAGTCTGTCCTCTTTCTCCATTAATCCCTTCAACTTTCCATCCACAGAATCGTGTGTCTGCTGAACGACGCTACCAGCTACAGAGTCCAAGAAGCTCAGGTTGAGGTGTGTGTGAGAGACTGCATCAACGACTACAGAGCCCTGTCGCCAAGGCCATTCACCTTTGTGGTAAGACCACAGTTGGATAAGGGGTCTTTGGGTAGATAAGTTGTTCTATATGAATGATGATGGATGACTCAAAATTAGACACGGCTTTGATAGTAACTGAGCAAAGAGTTCAATTTGTGAACAATTTTAATGACGAATGGTCAAAATATGTGTCACATTTCCTCATATTTATTCAGTTTTCACTCAGAATTTAGTTTTCAAGACTTTGAAATGTTTGCATTGCCCCAGTGACTTTGCCAATATTACCTCTTAAAATAACTTACTATTTATATTACAAGCTTTTTTTTAATCTCATCTTCATCATTGTGTTGCAAATCATATAGTTTTTGCATGAGGTGTCTCATTGCTGCTTTGTCGTTTTCAAAATTCCAGTGGTCCAATGAGTATATTGCAATGACAGACCATAACAAAGTCACATAGGTTAGGGTCTGTAATTGGTTGAATCCTGATTGAATTTGTAAGTTATAGTTAGTTTTTTATTTAAATGCTGTTCCTTGATATATTTTTGATTTTTTTTATTACGTTTAAGAGAATGATGCCTCTCAAACACTGTGTATATTGGCTGAAATAAGTGTTTTGTTTTGTTTTTTTCTCTCTTCTCCAGACTCCATACTTCACCCGTATTCAGCCATCTCAGGGGCCCATTTCTGGTGGCACCCGGGTCACCATCGAGGGCAGCTACCTCAATGCAGGAAGCTATGTGTCTGTCAGCATTGGACCGCAGCCCTGCTACTTCAAAAAGTAAGGAACGATTTTTTTTTCAGTCAAAATGAAAGGGTAATTATCCTTGCGGTATAATTGGACTGATCACAACAGAGGAGAATTGGATTTAGATAAAAATAAGACAAAAAATGAGTACTTAAGATAGTAAAGCAAAATCATAATTATGACTTAAGGTTGTGTAGATAATACAGGGAATGAACCAATAAAGATAAAGAAAATATGTGCATAAGTAAACATGCTCTGTTTAAAGATGTGTTTGTGTGCATGACAAAATACGTCATTATCATAAAGATATTACATGCACATGTAAGCATGTAATCAGTGTGTCAGGTTAGGATGTTTGTTTGTGTGTGTGGGATCATGAATGAATATACATGCGTGTGTGTGTGCATGTGCATACATGCGTGTGCGTTTGTGTGCATATTATGCTTGTCGCTTGCAGACACACAGCATCTATTCGTCCACGCTCACACAGGCGCTCCCTAATCTAGTGCATGAAGAAATCCAAACTATCATCACAGTTGCTCGCATGTCAAATGCATGGATTAGCCTCTCATAGCTAATCTCTATTGAAGCAACAGTGTGCTAGCTTTGATGTCACAGCAGTCACTGCTGTGCTGCAGCCTCCTCACAGTAATCCAACAGATTCCACTTCACCACAACTGTTCGCTCACCTCGACTGTCTTTATCTGTCACAGCCTAACTGTGTGACTGTGTTTGTGGCATCTTGTGAAGGTTGCTAGGGCAATGTGTTCTTTGTGAATGGGGTTGCTATGGTTACAGGCCAAGGGACTTGGGAGAGGGGATATTGTAGATTCTCTCTCCGTTTCTCTCTCTCTGACTTCCATGTTATATAGCGGCACAATAGAATGCGCAACACTACATTAAAGTGCACACACACACACACGCGCACACACACACATCGCTCCTATGAAGTCATGGCCCAGAAAAGCAGCCACCACTCAACTGTGCTAAATACATATTAGATAATGTAGCTACTGGGGACTGCACTGAAGACTGCAATTGAAAATATTATTTAGCCTATGGGACATGCGAGCATGGACACACACACACGCACAGACAAAATTACACGCGCATACAAAGTTTTTCCGTCCCTCCCCCAGTATTTGTGAGCAGAGTGGCGTTGATCCCTGTCATAGCAGGTATAAACATCATTAAACATGACTTCACTTCTCTATACTTAACACATCAATTTTAGGTAAAAGGTAAAAGAAATACTGTCATGATATATGGTGTTATTATTTCGCATCCTTTGCAAATGTGGACATATACGACAAAAATGTCACCTTAACAACTTAAGTTTTGACATTTTTTGAGGTGAAATAATTCCACTTTCCAATTTTACTTTTCAATTCCTTGATTTTCTGAATTTTTTTTTATGCTTTTGTAAATTGGATTTTAAACAAAACAAGTTTTTTTGCTGCATATATATCCAACACAGCCTTACATACAGACCTCATTTACACCATGTGATCTGATTCACACCACCTTCAGTGGTTTGGCTCACATTATGATTGGATCTCAGCCAGGTGTAAATGCAATCCTTAGAGCGTGACCACGTTTTTAAAAAAAAAAATCTACTAGCAAGTCGAAAGGTCACTTTAAGGTCCAGTGGGTAGGATTTAGAGAGATAAATTGGCAGAAATGGAATATAATATTCATAATTAGTGTATATTCACCTGAAAATAAGAATCATTGTGTTTTCGTTATTTTAGAATGAGCTCTTTATCTGCAGATGATGCAGGTCCTCTTCCGCAGAGTCTGTCATGTTGCACCACCATTTCTACAGTGGCCCAGAACGGACAAACCAGTGGCTGCAAGGAAGACCTTTCGCGTTTTTCATGTTTTTAGTGGCCTCCCTGGGTTCTACTACACACTTTGTTGCAGTCTACAACCTCACCACTAGCTGCCACTAAATCATACACGTTGTAGAGTGGCTAGCAAGTTGTCTCTTGCAATAAAAGGGATCTAAAAATGAATGATACCCATCCATATCGCTTCCATTCACCTGGAACGGGGCATGCTTTAAGTCTTCCAGGCCAGCCTAACTAATTTACATTTTAAGATCTGATCACATTGCAGGCAGATATGAGGTAAAGGGAACACTTATTAATGGGTACCGGGTGTAAATGTATATGCCCATGCAGTGGATCCATTATAGATCTCATGTTACCATACACATCAGCTATAAATGTGGCCACAGCCAGTACAACACGCACGCAGTATACATTGCTAATGGCTCACACCGCTGTAGTCAAAAGCAGCGATCCAGCAGACCAGGAGAGTGTTCATTTTGCAGGATTTGACTGACTCACTGACTGAAGTACATTTGGCCACAAGTGGAAATATCTAATCAAATTAACGAGTTACAATATGGTTTTAAGAGAATGAGACTAATTGGCTTCCCAGGCTGGACACTGGTAATTACAAGCACAATGAGCAAGTCATTAAATATGTCAGTGCTTCAGCTTGGACCCTCAGTATTTAAGGAATGCCCTGGCACGAAAAAGTAATCATTGCCTCTCTATTATTATAATTCTGTTTTTTGAGTGATCTCGCTCCACCAGACAGCTTCTTTGCGGGGTATCGTCGAGGGCCTCCCTCTGTTGGTCTCTCTGTTGAAGTGTGAATTGTCTTTTTCTCCCAAATAATTTCTCTGCATTCTTGTATGTATTTTCTGTCCTAGATCTGTTTATTAGAACTTTCCATGAGAAGGAAGAGCCTCAATATCTTTCAAACACCAGGTCACAACAGCTTCTTCTGTCTATGCATGGGTGAAGAATCACCTTTGTCAAACTTTTCTGTCATCTGTTCATCCAGGAGGAATGCCCGTGAGATAGTGTGCGTGACACCAGCTGGAATAGCACCGGGCAGCGCGTCAGTGTTGGTGGACATTGACGACGCCGAGCTCAGGAACCCAGAGGTCAAGTTTAACTACACTGACGACCCGACTGTCCTGAGGATTGAACCTGACTGGAGCATTGCCAGGTAAGCCACTCTGGTTTACTTTAGTTGAATTCATTTCTTGTATTTAATCCAGTTATGTTCACAGTGCCCATTTGTAGCCCCACCAGAGCTTTTAGACAGACTGGCATAATGCAATATCTTGTGTTTGGGCAACTTACCATCTGACCAAATAACAGCTGGTTGAGAGAGAGGAAATCTGACTACTTAGAGCAACAAATGGCTGTTGTTCCTAAAATGAGTCCAAACAGCATTGGACAGTTCCTGCAGAGAGCTCAATAAATGCACCGACCCAGAAAATAATGCATTGTGGATATTTTGAAAGGCTAGTGGCTTGATGGCCAGGTTTGGACCTTGATATTTCAACCACTACAGCAGCATGAGCAGGACAAATTTGAGGAAGGCTTCTTAAAACAGTTCAGCATACTGCAATGCTATATGAGAGCTCTGACAGCAGGTTTGGATAGAGGTAAATTGACGGTGCCTCCGGATTTTTCATTTGGCTTAAGCAACACATTTTTTAGTGGAGGAAATCATTATAGCAGCAGTGTGGGTGATTGGAAAATGGAGAGCATGAGCTTGTCACATTATACAGCCCATTGCTTTTTTGAATGTTAAGCTAATACTGATCAACTGATGTTGTGTGAGACTGAAGTTCTCTGCCTGAACTAATGCAACTCTAAGTTTGATACTCAGCTTTCCACAGCCTGTCATGCAGTACTGTATATCCTCAGCTAAATGAATAAAAAGACCCTTCACTGCTCACCATTGAACATGACAGGAGTGCCACCAGAGATCACACACACAAGCAAAGACTTTCAAATTAAAGTCAGGCGGGGATGGCACACACATGCTGTGTCTTCATGATGGAGAGTTAGTTCAGTTGTGAAAACCTAGCCATTACCTCAGTGGCTTTTATGAAGCCCCATTCAGCCTGGGTTCTGTTTGTATATGTATATATATACTTTGGAAGTTTGATGACTTTAATATTGCTTAGACTAATCAGTCATTTTAATCCTCCTGAGGAGCATATGTGTTTGATTTCCTTCCCACTACCCTGGTATTAATTGCAATTGCAAACACCCTCTGATCATTGGCATCTGTTGGTCCTCCTTTAATTTTGGATGTTTGAGTGTATCTCTAAGAGCTGGATGCCAGCTGTTGACGAAGGTCAAGATTTTCCTGTAAAAATTTTTTGCTGTAAAATATTTTTGTCTGTTACAAACTGCCTGTTTGTCTACATTTCCTCTCTATATTCTCTCTGTTATTCTGCATTTTCTTTAATTCCTTGTCCCCTCAATTTATTTCAAGATATTGACACATGCAGCTATCTTGTCCTACTTCCCTTCATTTTACCTCCTCCCCCTTGCTCCTTTATGTCCTTCTCTGTGTTGTTTTCTTCCCTGTGGTGACTCATCAGTAGATGGTAGCAGATAGATGCGGCGCTTGTTAGAAAAGAGTGTTGATGAATCCTGCCCTGTTCCTTTTGCCCAGTAGGACTGGCCAAGCAGCAGCTGAGGCCCAATTGCTGCCCCTCACACCCACTATGAGGTTGTTTTTGTATGTGTGTGTGGAGTTCTAAACTGGGGCTCTACTTCAGGAAGCTCACCCAGGGGTAACGGTCCTGCACAAAAGAAGACACACACAGAGAGACACACACACACAGACGCACACACCCCACTGATTCCCAGAGTCTGCAGTGCTTGGCCCCAGATTCCTCCTCCATCTGGCTGAGAAAAACCACCAAACAACACACACACACCTCACAAACAGCGAAAAAAACAGTTCTAGACAAAGCGTGTGTGTTGCTTCCAGCTAGTGGAAGCTTTCATTTAGCTGATGTGTTTCAGCCAGTGCCCTCTCTCACGGTATCACATGTTGGCTCAGGTAGAAAGTGTAGCGAACCAGTCAGATGTGATATCATATTGGTTCATGTCTGACTCACAGAGGCAGACACTTTGTGCGAATACATGCACGCCTGTAGAGCATTATCATTGTGCTTGGGTGATGAGAGCAAGAGAGATAAAAGATGGTGAGAAGAGAAAAGGGGAGGAGGCATTATCATTGTGCTTGGCTGATGATATTCCATTTAGGAGGAAGACAGAGCACTTCAAAAACAAATCAATGAGGAGTGCTCATCTGGGATACTGAGGAAAGTTATTTGGGCAGCAACAGAGGTTAGAAAAGCAATTTCTAAATATTCAAATCTTCTCCCAAACTAGCTAGGTGTATAAAACAGATGGGTATGGGACCTGCCACTCCTTCAGCAAGTTCTGCCCAGGTTCCCCTAAGCAAAGCACTGAATACCCCTTCAACTCCAGTGCAGGTGCTTAATGGTAACCATTACAAAAGTGGTTGTACTGTTTACACACTGGAAAGTTTCACAACAGAGTTTATCCAAACGTGTTCACAAACTAGGTACATACTTGGTGGCATGGAGGCAGGGAGAGCTGGTGAAATAATGTTGTTGAGCTAATGACTGACATTATAGCAAGCTGGGAACATGCTAGCATTAGTCAGTCAGTAGTAGGCCTCCAAATTTCTTTTCGATAATCTTTGTACTGTGTTTTTCACTTTGTTTGCAGGATTGTCCATCATTTCAGTCCATAAGGACTTGCTGAAGAGAGAAAAAGTCAGGTCAGGTGCAACACAGCTACATTATGATAGCTATGATAGCTTCCTCTGTTTTGAACTTCCTATTTGTGAATGCCACAAACTTAAGTGGCAAAGTTCATCAAAAATTGACTTGAAGTAAAAGATTCATGCAAATTTCACCCCCACAAGTGAATTCACTGAATTCCATTTCAATGAACTGATTTAACTACTAAATGTTGCCCTTTGTAATGCTGATGTGACTAAGTCTTATTATTTCTCTTTGAATTTGTAATGTCAAGCTAATCTTCTCCCTTTTGATTTAATCAAAATCGGTGTTTTCACTTGAGGCAGTGTGACTTTGACGGAAGCTTTTAAGCATCTGCTGTAGAAAAAAACGTATGAAAAATATTTGACAGTCAGTGAGAGTAGGACTAGAACAAAAAGAGGATGGGAAATAGGAAAACAGAGGGCGCAGTAAAACAGAAAGACTGGACAGAGATGGTAAGAGTGGGAGAGCAGACAGAGAAAAATACTAACAGCAGTGGTTGGATTTCCCCAGCTATCCCTGCAAGTTTATTCTGATTGTCTTGTTGTCTGTTCCCTGAAGCATGTACCTGAGCTAAAGAGACTCACTTAGACAAAGAGAGGAGCAACAGGGACAGAGGGACTCAGCACAAATATACATCAAGCTGAGGAGGAAGGGGAAAGGAAGGGGAGGAGGAGAGAGGAGGCAGAGGACAAGCAGTGTTGTAACTGGAGTGTGTCTTGTCCCATGATGCATTTGTGGCAATGGTGTCAACACCTTCTTAAAAATCAGTTCAATTGAATGTGCCCTCTGCTCCATTGCTTCAGTATTAATCAGCTGTCTGCATCTCTCTTATAAAGAGCACAGTAATAAAATGCTAGGTCACTTTTTTCCTTTATTGTCATCTCATGAAGTATATGTGCAAACACAGTTTACAGGATGTAACAGGTATTGGAATGGAAGTATTGCCCATGCAACAATTTGTTGTGAAGAAGCGGATTAAGATGGTGCTTTGCACTGTCTTACAATCATGAGAATTTAAGATAAACATGTAATATATATTTACTATTGAAATATAAATAAACCATGGCAACAGTCCAATCTAATCCAGGAGTACATTATCTTACTGTGACAGTCAGAAAACTAATTTGTATTCAAAGTGGGATGAGATTAAAAAATCATTAGAGCAGTTTAGATGGAAGTTACAATACAACATATTACAACCTAAACTTCTTAACATTAATTAGACTCTGCTCAACAGAACAGATTTGATTTGTACAAAATTCATTTTACCACATCATGGCAGAGTTTCAGGGTGGCACTCAGCCACAGTGAATTGAAGTGTCTCACTTCCAGTTGCTTAAGCTGAGGCTCTTGAAGAGATTACAGTGCTGTAGTAGAAATGACAAGAATACAGTATCAGAAAAAGTGAAGCAAACAAGAGAAATACTGTACACCTACGTCAGCTGTCAAAACATTTGCAATCACATTTTACACATTGTGCTGTTACCCAAAGAGGATGAATGGCACCGTTTCTCCTTAGCCAGTAAGATGCAACCTGCCAAAAGAAGAAGAAAAAACTCTGTAACTGAATAGAATAGTTAGACTTGTAGAGTTTTGTCTGCCAAAACGCCAGAGATGGTACATCTACCTTTATCATTTACTCCCCTTCCCTCCCTATCTTTACCGTTTACTGAACTTTTAAGTCTTCTTAGATCAGAGTGAGTCTAGTGTTAGTCAGCCAGGCTACCCAAGATATTAGAGGCTCTGCTTTCTGCTTCATATCTTCACATCACTGTTGCTGGTGCTTGTACACTAAAGGCCCCTACATATGATCAGCGGTAAAAACGCTTTGCGCCGGCTGTCCCATTGTTTTCCTACGGAGAGAGCGCTGGCGCCCCACTAAGCGGCACCGCTACCCTCGGCGTGGCGCACCGCTCGGATCTGCCGCTTACCGCTGCGCTCAAAGTTCAGATTACTTGAACTTTGACCTCATTTGCTGCTGACCTTTCAAAGCGCAACCAATGAGATAACAGCTCTAGGCAGCGTTTACGAACTACCGTTGAGCTAAATACAATGCTAACGTTAGCTTAGCTGTTTGTGTACGTTCGTTATTCCAGGCAGACACAGCGACTACTGCGTCTGCCTGGAATAGCGACTACTACTACTACTACGCTACTGCAAGGGCCTTCTTTTGCGACAAACTCAGATACATTACGTGTAATAATTTACAAACTACGATTAGCTTTCCAGAGTGAGAGGAAGTACTTGCGTTGCCTAGCAACGGTGAATCGCTCGCACTTGTTGATGACGTATACCTGAGCTCCGCCGCCTCCACTCAGCGTCTCTGCGCCCTACCTGGTGGTGAGCGAAGAGCAAATTTCTTATCATGTGAAGGCCCCTTTAGTCATTGTGGATGTGTCGAATGAATGTCTATAATGAAATGACACCTGCTTATTACAAAAATCAGTGGTAGTACATGGAAACCCACCAGAAGGAATGTGCCTTGTTATCTTTCTGTGGTGGAGTGTTGGAGAGGGTATTTACTGAACTGCAAGCCAAGCCAGGGACAAAGCCTCAGTGCCTCAGTGAGTGGCATGATGCTATGACATCGTCTCATTCGTTGTCTTTCATTCTGCCTGTATGATCCTTGTAATAGCCTTCAGACATGTTGCCTGGATCAATTACCTGATCTTGCAGGGAGTGCTAGAACTTCTGCTGATTTAGCTACAACTCAGACTACCAAGGGGAAGTAATGCCTTCCTCGTCAGGGAAGTAGAGCTCGACATACCTTGCCCTATCTTGAATTTGACTGGTGTAAAGATAGAAAAGGTTGTCAGCTCTCGCCATTACATCATGATCCCTACAATTCAGAAGTAATGGGCAATTGATGGAGTCACCATTTTCCCACTTGCAGCTGCAAAAGGTAAAAGTGGTGAAAATACGTACTCCTGATGTTTGTGTCAAATGGCAGAAAGTCCAAGGGATGCTTTCTGCGGCAGGTCCATCACCCTCACATGGAGGCAATACAGACTTCATGGATTACTCAAAGCCACCCAAGTTATTATGAATCCTTAGAAAATGGTTGAATAGAGACAAAGAGATTAAGAACATGGACAGCATTGCCATTTTATAGGGCCGGCTCCCGTCAATATATGGGGGACTCCAGAGTGTACAGGTCTGCAGAGTGGATTGGTTAAGATACACCGAGATGTCTGTTTTTCAGATGTTTGAAATAACACTTTGGGGTTATGCACCACAATATTCAGAAACAGCAAATGGAACGTCAGTCTACAGAATAGAGACTTGTGCAGTTAAATAGCCATGGCAGTGGCAATTGGCCATTCTCTACCTCAAAAGTAACCCCCTGCAGAAAGCTGTTACCTATGAAGATATCCAAGCAACAGAGGGAATAATGTAGAAAAAAACAACAACTTGTCTTTAAGGTGAGACAGCTGAGGCAGCAGTCAGACGCATGTATTTCTGAACTGAGAATGAGGTGCATTACCCTCCACATCCAGCCTGTAAGATGTCTGTGGAGAGATGAGATTCCTTTTTAAGTGAAATATCATGATGTTGGCCGTGGGTGTTTGAACTAAAAACTTCACCAATGCCCAAAATACCCATTGAATGCCCACTGAATGTTTCAAAAATGCTTTGGTGTCCAGTGTGCCATAAGGGAGGTACACATTGTCTATGACTTTTTCAAGACACAAGGTTTGATGTGAAGCCTTTTATTTCAGACAGCTGTTGTGAAAGACTGCAGTATATCCCCCTCCAGGCAGTGAGAAACCTGCAGAAAGACATACAATATGGAATATTATTTCAGACAGCAATGATGTCCTAGCAGGAAGCAGAGTAGAGTATTCAGAGGTGGGTACTGCCACTGTCAAACAAGGTAGGTGTTGAGAAAGTATGACATCTTTCATTTTTGATTTAAGGGTAGCAGTGAAAAGGACAAACTAACTCCATTGTCTTTAAAAGTGAGTCCTCCTATGACAAAGATTTTTCTGTGCACTTCATGATCCCAGTACTTGTAGTCCTGCATTGTGGGAGGTCACCAAAGGAAACAAGTCCACCAATCATTTTCGGTCAGACCAACATGGAAAACCACTGAAGCATACTTAAGATTTTCCCAAGACTTGCATCACAAACTCCAATTTGACTGGTGGGATTTGCAAACCAGTCAGCTGTTGTTTCAAATCTCCATGCATTTCCAGCCATTGAGAAAAGAGTGAAATCTTTGAAGAATTGATCCAACCATATAGACACTTCTACACCAAGTGGGTGTGAGTCTGCCTTCACACCCTAGTCACCAACAAAATTAAACTTGGGGCTTGAGCCAAGTTCTGGCATCATTATTTACTGGATTCAGTCCAGTGACCTTCACTGACTCAAGGCAAACACATATTTACTGTGTATAGAGTTGTGATTAGAGTATGTAGAGTATCTCTGTGGACCGTTCCCCCTCTCTCAGATTTCTCACTCTGCCTCTTACCCTCTCTTTCTCTTTGACTTTGACTCACACAGATGCTCCCTTGTGTTCTCATTCTCTACTTTGTCTCTGTAAACTCCATTACAAAGGGTTCGTGTCTAAGTCCTACCTGATGCCCAGGGCACTCCACTATACACTTGGAGCCAAACTTTCTTTCCTTTCTTTCCTGCAAAGTGGTCAGCCTATACTTTTCTGAACAGGTGCACAAATGGAGAGCTGAACTACACAGTTAACTACACAACTACAGTTTCACACATCCTGTCTTCTATTATTTGCAACTGCCAGAGTTAATTCATATTTTTTTTCATGTTATTCAACTTTTTTTTCTTTTCTTAACATAATTTGGAAATTATTAATGTACAGACAAGTTGCAAAAACTGTACTGATACTGAAGAAGTCAGTAAACTGTTGCTGATATATTTCATCTGTTATTCGGCAAAATAGGCACACTTGTTTATAATAATAGTTAGTAATTCTTGGCTTTTGTTAAGGAATGGTTGCTGCTGACACTTAGCCCCACGCAGAGCTCAGAATCCTTAGTTTAGCAAATGTTATGCTGGCTGCAAGTTGTGACTGTCTCACAGTGTTATTTGCGATAAACTCTTGTTATGAGCGTAATATGAACACATTTTCTTTTAGGATGTTTATCACACTGTTTCCTGCAGATGCAAGCTGCAGTAAATTTGTGCATGTAAATTTTGCCGCAACCAATCAGAAATACCTCTGAATCTGGCAGAGATTTGTTAGCCGACTGGACATTTCTTCCTCTTCTCTTACTCTCTTCCTCTGTGTCCCTGCAGTGGTGGGACCCTACTGACAGTGAGCGGGACCAACCTCGCAACCATCAAAGAACCAAAAATCAGGGCCAAGTACGGGCAGGCAGAGTCCTTTCATGTGAGTATTGATGTGAATGACACGGACACCACATAAACACAGACACACACATATAAACACACATAGCACAAGCCCACGGACAAACAAACAAATGTTCACATCCATTGGCAGCCAGTGCAGACACACAGTGGCATACACAAGCTCATATGCATATATATATATATATATATATATATGTGTGTGTGTGTGTGTGTGTGTGTGTGTGTGTGTGTGTGTATGTGAATATAAAGTATATACGGTCTACATTATTCAGATTTACACACACATGCAGTACATACATGAACTGATTTATTCAGATATACCCCTCCACACATCTGCAGACAACTTTTAGAGAGCCGCTGAAGGTGGCAGACAGTCTGTCTCTGTGTGTTGCTCACGTCTCCTCTCTCTAGAGCTACAGCTTCAGACATCTGACGCTACCTCAGGCCACATAGCTTTTCAAACGTCACCGCACTGCATGAGTGTTTGTGTCACAAAAAGAAAGAGACAAAATGAGAGACTGTGTGTGTGAGTGAAAGAAAGAGAGACAGAGATTGTTTTTGGGGGGATGAAGACAGAAGAAAGAAGTCCATGCAAAACCTGAAGTTCCATTTTAAGAGTTGAGGCGTTTTATCAATTCTATAGAAGACACTCACAAAGCACTTTGGTGATTGTCAGTGTGAGTTCAAGCTCTTTAGTCGTCGGGGTTAAGAACTGAACTTCAAACAATACTAAGGCACTTCAACCTGCTGATAAAGCCGTCGTTTATTGAGGCGAACGGCCTACACGATGCATCCCACACAATCCTTTATCAAAGTGCCGCTTCACACTTAAAGGACCATGCTGATGTTTTTTAATGTTGTCGCCCATTTATTACAAATCATGAATACTTAACTGACAGCTGTTTTCCAAAACACTATAGAGTTTTACATTTTTCAAGAGGTTTTTCTTCCTGATGGCCTCTTATTCAATGACAGCCAGCTTGCCTTGACTTGCTTGAGATAAGTATTTCATCACAATGAAAATCATCATGTCTTCCAAGCAAGACTTGCCTTGACAGAATAGCAATGCAGCAATGCAAAAAACATGGAGGCAAACAAGAAGCATCTTGTTTTGTTTATTTGATACTTACATTTTCTTCTTCTTACTATCAGTGTAAAATACATGTGTAGTAAATGGTCTGAAAAGATGCAACATAGTTTGGTCTTCCAAGCAGTTCTGTAAATTGAACCAAACATGGCCCTGCCATCCTGTATTCATGTATTCTTTAAGGCAATGATATTGAATATGTGGATAATGAAAAATATTGTTAGGTATAAGCAAAGGCCCAGCACATTGCCCATTGTTCACAATTGATCATAAATTTGCAACCAATTTACATTTCCAAAGGGTAAACAGCATTGTAGTTTTACGGGGCATTGGCTTACAAAATGCTGTTACACCCAACAGGTCTCTTTTAAAAGCAGATTATATTCAGTGTTTGAAAAGAAGGCTTTTGTACCTGATATTCTCTTTTAAACAGAACATTAACTAGATTATGATCAAAAGTAATCAGATTTGTTTGTTTATAGCTTCATACAAACAGACATAAGGAGTTTTCCCGACTCATTTCTAGCAGATTCACCCACTGACTACAACATAAGCCATAAATTCTCTTGTTCTTGTCTCGTTTTCAGAACTGCACAGTGTATAACAACTCAGTCATGATGTGCCTGGCTCCATCGGTGGCAGATTCAGAGCTGGGTTTTTCTGAGACCGGCACCGGGCCGGATGAGATCGGGTTCTACATGGACAACGTGAATGCTCTGGTGGTGGTCAACGAGACGTTCAGCTATTACCCCGACCCCGTGTTTGAACCGCTGAGTCCCACTGGAATACTGGAGCTCAAACCCACATCGCCGCTCATACTCAAGGTCAGAGGGGCAAAAGTGTTATTTTTGAGAGACTTTTCTTGGCCTGCCTGTACATTTCCATTTATTTGTGATCTGACTTTTTACCATGTGAACAGCTTTGGCTAGTACCACTGCTTATCTAGGGAGCTTTCTAAACACTTTTTAATGTGTCAGGCACTTGTTCTACAATTCAGGTGTGAAGATGAAGAGTCTCAGGTTCTCTGTCTTTAGAAAGTTTACACAGGGGGAAAATTGTCACATTAGTGTTACAAAATGAGATAAGTGGCTCCTTTGGTTGCCCTTATCTCATTTTCATATGTGCCAGATTCATATCACACTTTACCATGTGTTGGCTGATTTGTACTGTAATGATGGATAAATCTGCCGAGCATTCCTCTTTATATTGAACCATCAGGTCAGATTTGATTGGGAATCGTATGAACGGACCTTTCACCAAGCTTCCCATTCATTACTGTTTCTGGCAGTAACACATAGGCAGTTCACAATGATAACAACAGATGCCACCCCAAATTTTTTGTCATTTTTGAAACAATTGGTCCTTAATTTCAGACAAAGGTGGACAAAAGCTTTTGATTTCTTTTCAGCCACAATAGATTTGTTTGCTAATGACAACTGTCAGTGGCAGATTTTGTCAGCTGAGGCTAGCTCGCTAATTACAACGTTAAATTTATTGAAAACCCTGTTTCTTAGTGAATCTTAGAAGTTTACAACTTGTCGTTTTAGATGAGCATTTTGTTATGATATATATTATATTTGGTGTATTCACATGATGGCAACCAGAATGATATTGCACAAATAAAAATCAGGACAGAGCAGCTAAAAGTACCTTAAATTCTACCAGCGTCCAGGATTGGTGTCCACACAGCACCAGATACTACACAGTAAATGTGCTCTAACAGCCCACAATCCCACAAGCCAATGACGTGCTCTTTGGCCGTGGAAGTAATGTTAAGATAGGTTACCTCTGAATTTACTTTACAACCTCTGCTGATGCCATTATCACCCTTACTACAACTCGCATGCGCACTGCTTCACCATGTGGAGAAATCTTGACAGATCTGCCACACTTTGTGACAGTTGCTATGATTCGACAACCACAGTTTGGGGAAGGGGTTTAGCAGATGGTCACTTCCTTTATCGCCTTGCAGCCCAAAACAGTGGATGTGGTTTTTTAAGAGTAAACAAATGTAAAGGTAGATTTAGCCAACAATAATATGGATACTATTATTGATTTTTAACAGAATATTGATACTGAGTAGCCCCACAAAAAAGTTTGTTCACATGCAGAATGTATATGTATACTTGTACACACATTCTCAATATTTTATTTGAGCCTAGCTCTCAAGTAGCAGTAGATGTTTTTCTCCCAAGGTTTTTCTACTTTCAGGTTGACTACGAGAGTCTCAAACATATTGAACCTATCTTGTATTAATAATGGCAAAGCCCACACACACCAACACACATTCACTGACATCTTTTTTCCACACAGGCAAGAAAAAAGCTCACAAATGTGTTTACAAGGTCTCTCAGAGGGGAAAGAAAAAAATCTCACAAATTCATAATTGAAAGCTGAAAGCAAACATCCACACCTTCCAAGGCCAATTTCTGTCCTTCAGTAACTAACAGCAACTTCTTTGACTGCCATCCTCCTCTGCAGCCTCGAGCCCTCTGAAATAACAGTCCTTTCAATTTGTGTAATTAATTTCGAGTGCTGGAAGGGCAGCATGGAAGCACACAGGCCCGCAGTCCAGGGGATTTGGATTATATTGGTTTTCATTTTCATTAACAGTGATTGGACATAAGTATATGAAATTAATTGGCAATTTCTGAGTTGTGTGTATGTGTCAGAGTGTTATCTCATGGAGCTCACCTGAAATATTTAGTCAAAGAGTGGCTAGAGAGGAATTAGAGTGGGAGGGAATATACAGGTATAAGTGCTATTACTAATACCAAAATAAGAGAAATAGCCAGCAGATCAGTGACTGGAAAGAGGTGAAAATGCAATTTCTTAACTACCACCATGTGGGCTATACTGTGTAAGTAGTGTAAAATGGTTTTACTTCATCTTTCATGAGAGTCTACACAATAAAGGGACAATATAATCATTTCTTTTAGATCAGTATCACATCGGACTGTTATATCTGCATTGAATCCAGTCTTCAGTGCTTTTATCTTCTGCCAGACTCTGCCTCGACTATCTCTTATGCTATCACAGAGAGGCTGTTACGCTGTTCATTTCCATGAAGAGATTGAAAGCAGCGTAACCGTCGTAATTTATTTCTTAAATGATAATTTATTAGCAAAGAGCCTCTCAGTAATTGCCAAATCTCCTGCTTGGCTTGTTGGAGGAACTGCCTACCCATTGGAAGCACTGATGAGATGGACAAAAATGCAATTTGGCGGGGTGGGATGTGGGGGTTGCATTTCTCAGAGATGCGTGCGCTGCGCTCGCCACGCAATTAATTTCTCATCTGAAGTGTCGGGTGTGTTTTTACTGAGGTGTGTCAGCGAGAAAAAACATTTATCTGGTCTCGGTGTTTCGTGAGTGCTTTCCTGTGTGTGTGTTTGTGTTTTCCGAGATCGTGTCCCTGCACGATGCTTCTTGCCTGTCGTGTGCATGTGTGGCAACAGCTCCGTGTGTGGCTTCGAGTTGAGTGCATGTGTGGCTTGATCTCTGCATGTGTGTGTGGCGAGCAGGCTGTGTGTGTGTGTGTTTGCGAGGTGGAATGGGATGCATGTTTACAGGGTTGCAGAGCGGGGCTGGGTGGCGGCCTGCAGAGACGATGGGATTGGAAAACGGAGTCTGTCTCTGCGACCCACTGCTAAGCCAGCGGGAGACACGGCAGCTATCTCCTCTCTCTCTCTCCCTCACTCTGTCTATCTCGCTCGCTCGCCGGCTCTGTCTTCGACTCAATCCCTTCTTCTTTCTCACTTTAGAGTATATCCCTTTCATCTTTTTCCACCCCTCTCATAAACTTGTCTCTGCTCTCTCCGCTCCTCGTGCCTGCTCTCCTGATGTTTTCCTGCCATGTTTCCTATCTGTCTTGTTTTCTTTGTATTCATCTTTCCCCCTGTTGCTTTTTGTTTTCCTGATGTTATGCAGGGTCTTTCTTTTCACACCGCTAACTGCCCCCCTTGCATCACAGGCAAAGTGTGTGTCAAATTGGAACTAGTGCACTTGATATAGAAATGAAAAACTGGAGCTGAAACTGGCAAATGTTAGAATTTACACACACTTTATGTGTGGAATCCGATTTAGTGGACAAAACCGTCTGTGGGTGAGAGTTTGTTGGCCTCCCATCTGCCTCTACACAGTATGCAGCAGTGCAATTTGCTCTCTTCCTCACCTTCACCTTCTTGTCTTATTTCTTTTCTCCAGTTTTTCGCTTGATTTACTGAATTATTTCAATACAGAATATGAAATGTGAATATTCCATCCCAGAAAAGCACATTTCATACAGTAAAAACAAGCAGATGAATTAGAAAAGCACATCAACAATTCTAGAGTTGTGAGCAAACAATTGATGCTTGAAAATGAGGAAACAAGCAGTTTAAGCTGAAATGATAAGTCTTGTTATATTCTGTGTATATATTTCATTGTCAACAAAAAAATAAAATGAAAATACCAAAACCAACTATGAATTGGTCTTAATAACAGGTATTATTTGTGTATCCAAAGGCTGATATATTTTCTTCCTCTGTGCCACAGAGCTCCATTGTTGTTCCTATACTCTGAAAAAGTGTGCTGAAAACAAAGGTACTATTTACTCCTGTTGCTAAAAACTACAGTCCCAGCTGTTTGAGGAAGTTACTGAGCCTAAAAAAACAACAGTGTAGTTATACTTGTGACCTGTGTTTAGTGGGATTTGCTAACAAGAGGGTTTCTAAATGAGCAATTGTATTGTCACTGACTCATTTCTCTGCATTCATTTACAGAAACAAGTGTGATTGTCATCAAAGAACCATGCCACCAGAGTCATTCTGAACACAGCTCTTTGTTAAGTTGAAAATCAAGGAAAGGATGCTGTTTCACTGGCTTTAAGTGAAATATTTAACAGGTGTTTCCTACAATTTGATCAGGCCAGTGTGAAAATAAATGAGCTGAATGCCTCTCCTCACCACATGTCTCTGTGTGTGTGTTCAGGGTCGTAACCTGATCCCAGCGGCTCCGGGTAACAGTCGCCTCAACTACACGGTGCTGATTGGAGAAACTCCCTGTGTCCTCACCCTGTCTGAGAGCCAGCTGCTGTGTGAATGGCCCAACCTCACCGGACAACACAAAGTCACGGTCAGATCACGACTCTGCCTCCTCTGTCTCCTCATCTCTGCCTCCATCAGCGGCACTTTGGTCTAACGTGACTTTGACTTTGTAAAATGTTGCACTTTTGTGACCCATTTTGTACCAGCATGCACGGCATAGATTATCTGGAAGAGAACTGGCTCGATATTATGGGCTGAGACCTTCATGGTAGACTTATTTCTTAATGTAATTTTTGTATTTCTTATCTTCCTTATTCATTAAAGAACTGGGTCAGTTTTCTGAATCTATTCAAAAAACAATTTATAAAAGTTCCCCTACTTATACGCACACTGACCCAGTCATTTGTTTTTGTGAATATGAAAACATTTCAGCGGAACAATCTCAGCCCGTAATGCCACTCTAACCTTGTTGTTGAGTTATGTGAATAACCCCTCGTATCTTTTCTGAACAATTTCCTCTGACAGATGCACGATATGCTTCATTGAGGGTGCACACCAAGGCTGCTGTTAAATATGTAATGCTTAATTAACATGATGATCTTCACTGGCCTTCAGCGAGCCCAGAACCAGAACCCTGATAAATATATACGACATGTACCTTCAAAAAACAAAGCACAGACCTGCAGATTTTGCATTTAAGAGTTTGAAATGCCGCAAGTCACTGGGAAATCATTCACTTGTTCATATAATACGCTCAACATGACCACAGTGAACCTCCGGACATGTCTGCAGATTGAAGACCGTGTTTCTTTCTGTCCGCTGAAGCGTATCCACATCAACAGCTGTGCAGGCGTCAGCAATTCTTTGCTGCAGGTGCTGCTAGTTTGAGATTTTAGAAGTTTTTAAGTCCCGCAGTGCCATCTCCATTTTTCATGTTTTTTATTAGCTTCTGCTTTGATGATGTAGACTTTTAATAATACACAAAATATAATGTGCCCAACCTCAGTAAATCTGCCACGCACACTCAACTCTAATGGAAGCTATGCCCATCACCACTGCTCTGCACACCTCTCCCTACATTTAGTGTTGTTCTGAGACTGATGTTCAGCTTGCCACGGCAAACAAAGACCAGAATACTCTTCTTCTGGCATATCTGATTAATATTGTCCATGCCAGATGAAGCAGTGTGCAAGCTTCCATGAAACAAGAAAATAAACTTGTTTGGAAAAAGAAATCCTGTGGAGGTAAAGCTGACATTTATACTGCGTCACACAGCAATCACAGGTGTTTCTCACTGCCAGCATCACTTGAGCCATTCTAGTGAAGGACAGATGTGGGCGAGGAAGAAAGACTGACTGAAGTTTGAGGCTTCAATTAGCAGTTTAATCTCAATTAACCTGTCAGTCTCTAAAATGTCACTTAATTTCCCGTTGTTAAAGTTGACATCTTCAAATGTTGTGTTGTACCAACAGTCCCAAAGTTAAAGATATGTCACTTCAATAACTGATTACCAGAATTGTTTCTGTTGACTGGCTGTTTGATTCATGATCTCAGCACTAAACATTCTGCTGTTGAAGTGTATTTCATGGTCTCTGTGCAATAGAGAGCAGGTTAGCAGGGACTGTGCCACATTCAAGATGTGTTTGAGGCCTTTGCAAGCTACCCACAGCAGAAAACATGTTTATTTTCCCATATTTTCACCTCAGAGTGCACCGGAATTCTTCTTTTATATGTTGAAATTGCCCCCCGGCATGCCCCCTCTCCTACAGGGGCTCGGTTTCCATCACCTTTTTCATCTCACTCGAGTTCGCCGGCCTGATTCCTGAGTGCTGATAGCTGCACACTGTGTCAATTAAAGGCAAAGGTAGAGCTCCTTTTTGGTAGTAAACCCTCCATTTTGCCTGTCCTTAGATGGCAAGTTGTTTTTTTTCTATTAGCATAAGGTGATACAGTATATTCTCAAAACAAATTCACGGGCTAATAAAGGGATACCTTTATTCAGAAGACTAGAAAATAAACTAGTGCTAAATGTGGGCAGACGGAGAGCTGAATTATGTATGACGTGTAGTAAGGGATAAGAAAAGCATGTGAGTGTTCATTTTTGCTCCAGTTTATGTCCATGACAAGACACTGTCAGCAGTGGGGCTCTGTCCTCGAGTGATGCAAAAACATAAAAGGTGGTATTAAGAATAGAATTGTTTCTCCAGGATGCCACTGATATGCAGACGCTAAGCTCGTCTCTAAGCTCTAATCCAGGAACCTCGTTCACTGTATAAACCTTTCTGATGTGCAAATTTTGTCCAACTCTGAGCAAATCCAAGCTAAAGTTGCATTTTAGAAAGTCAGTGCCATATCGTTGGCGAGTTATGCTTCCTGTTTTCTGTGTCATGAGCTGCACCTTTTTTTTTTTTTGTCACCGCCCACCGTGTCAATGCTGTTGATGTCACTTTCATTGATACTGTTTCATATGTTCTGAAATTATGATACGGCAGGAAATAGTGCAGAAAAAAGTCACAGCGTGCGTCCCACGCCAAGCGTTCGGCTTTACTTGTCTAGAGCGTTGAGCTGTCAGCAGACTGCACACTGATATCCCTGATTCGCTCTGACTGGAGCAGACTTTCAAAATCAGCGCGCAGTTCCTGGATCATCTGCATTGAGGAAGGTCAAACATCAGCCAGGCGACGCAGCACTCACTCTAAATATATTTGGATGTTTGTCTGAATATCCCGCCAGTACACCCACTCAACTCTCCCCCACCTCCTGCCCCTGTTAAACTTGTCACCAATGTCCTTTCACAGTCATTTCACTATATCATTATGACATTTACTCCCCACTAGCTAAAGCCAATATACCTAGAAAGCCACTGACAGCGCATCCATGTAATTCAATATGATAGCACTCAACAGAACCAGCTAGTTCCAAGGTGGAACTCTCGTTTCTTTTTCTTTTTTCCTTCTTCTTTTTTTTTTTGAACGAAATGTCATGTTGAATATGGGAGCGATGCAGTGTGTTGGGGGGATGGTGGAGTGAGTCCTTCGTCTGACAATAGCTGAAGAAAAAATAGAGCTGTCTGCTCCTATCTCTTCTGCTGCGTGCGTGTGTGTTAGCACATGTACTGTGTTTGTGGCTTGTCTCCCGCGCACGCGTGAGTGCGCATATGATTTTATTCATGTGCACGTGCATGTCTTTGCGTGTGTTGCGCACGGTGCTGCAGAGAAGGACACAGCTGTAGCGCAGTAATATTCCCCATGTAGGATGACCTACATACTAGGGACCCCAATGGGTGTCCAGACATACTTGGCTTGTGTGTGTTTTTGTGTGCATGCGTGGGTGTACAGAAAGAACTGCTGTATGCGTGTGTCACTGTGTCTTTGTGTGTCCCTTCAGATGCTCAGCTGTGTGTTGGCAGCTGTGTGCCTCCCTTGAGTTTTCGAAGAAACTTGCTTTTTGTTTTGGCCTTCAGCTTTTTAAGTTCCTCCATCAGTCCTTCAGTCTGTCAGGAGAATAAAAATAGACAAATGCCTCGAAAATGTGTTTCCAACTTAATAGTGCTTATACTTATGCTGCACTCATGTCATCTGAGGATATGTTTTCCCCTGGGTAATTGTATCAGTTACACCAGTGACCTCAGATGAGATTATAATTACCAACTGGCGACATGAGGGGTAACAAAGCAACCCAATATCTGGAAATTTCACCATTCTAATGTCCTTTTTTTTGTCGATTTGTTGCATTCAAGTTCTGCTGTATATCCAACATGTGAGCATTGAGTTTGGGGTGGTCCAACCAAGCTGTCCAATGCCGAAAAAACCCTACAAGTCCTGAACTAACTCCTTAGTTTGAGTGACAACATACAGAAAGCTGGACTACAAATTTGTTGCCGTGAATATTCAGTGGGGCCTTCCCAGTATTTTGGTTCATGTGGAAACAAGTCAAACCACTCTTAAAAATGTATGTTTCCTGACTTTGCTTGAGTGTTTTTTCACAGCAGACTTTTTGACTTTTCCTTGTGGGAAAAACACAGCTGTGTTACTAATAACATGAATGATGGCTGAGTTTTATTCAAGTGTGCCAGTAAGCCATATACAATATGTCCTGAAACTGAAGCAACTAAATGGAATTCAGCCATCATTCATTTCATTATTTACAGCTATGCTCTTCCTTCTGGGAAATGTCTTCAGTGAAAAAAAGGTCTATCTGGCCTCCAGTTTCCACTGTGAACTCATTTTTCAAAACGTCAAGAGACTTTTGGTGCCTTCATTGCCACCAAATCCCATCTCATGCCAGCACAGACAACCTATAATCATATGCTCTACTTTTGCTTGTTGTACATTTTTTTTTGAGTCTGAGTTGATTATCTGTCAAACAGGAACTCATGTGTAAGAGCCATTAATTGCACATTAAATTTTGTCCACTTGCAAAAACATGCACAAGCAAAAAAAAAACACCTTTGACTTCACGTAAGTCCAATACTCACTCTCTTTATGGAAATATATATCAGAAATATCCACCTCTTCAACTGCTAAATGCTCCACTGTGTTCACCAGAGAGTTGCTTACTCTGTCTGTCCAACCCAAACATTAAAGTTGTGGGCTGTCAAACCAAAATGATGAGTAGAGGGCAACAATAGAGTTGAGTAATAATTCTCTGTGTTACTATGAGCATTACACAAAGCCTTGTGAATATAAAAAAATATGAAAGCAGCTCAAAGACATAGGTTTAAATGTGTGAAGAGTTACCGTCATCACTTGGAGCCCGTTGACACTCTCCCATTACAACGTGAATGTAGATAAACCGATTAACTGGTTTGGCTGCTTTATTGGCAGCTGATAGGACACTTTACAAACTGTTGTTATCTGTGGAACTTGCCTCCAATAGTGGTCGATAGCTGCGCAGCCAGTTCATCGGCTAAAGGCAGACATCACGTACTGTTCAGTACAAGAAACCTCTTGTATTTGCGACATGAAGCTGCATCAAACATCACTGATGTCTTCAGACTCACTCTTATAAATCATCAGCTTGAATACAACTGAACTCAACCAAACTCAGATTTTTGAACAAGTTCATTTAGTTCAATCTCCTTTGCGAGCAACCTCATCATGTCCGCGCAGCTAATTGGCCACTTAATCTTATACAAGCCAGTGTAATTGTCTCTACTATTGCAAATTTCATTTGTCGCTATTGACTACATTGATATTGATATAACAACTTCTCTATTTTATTTCTTTTAATCAGACTTTGATCATGTCAACATGAAAGTGCACTTACAAGAGCTTCAAAGTGCATAATCACACCTCATTTTAATCGGTTATCAACCCCCCTTGTGGATAGCTTGATTTGATGCATTCCACTGCAGTGAGTTTTTTTTTTTTTTTTTTTTTTCTGAGACACACTGCACTTATGTTAATGTATTTAGTCACAAAAAATAACATTACATGTGTTTGACTTCCCATAATTACCAAGACTCCTTGGGGAGAGATTCAAATGCTGGTGATTACTTTGTTTGATTGCTTATAGTGTGTGTGAGTGCGTATATATGTGTGTTCTGTGTTCTGTTTAGTGTTTTGTGTGTGTCTTTGTGTGTATGTGGCTTTCTGCGTCTACAGTGTTCACTTTCCGACCTGAATCAGTTTGTTAAAGTTGACAGTGATGAACGAGGACATTAACGACAAAATATCTACCTCAGAACCCAAATAAGAGCCGAAATATGTGCACACGGTGCTGATGGTGAATCATTCACAGGACTGAGCAAGCTCGCTCGTGAGATCTTCATCAGGGAAACCCTCGGAAACCGCACGCCTGCAGGCAAGAATTGAAAACTGCTTCTACAAGAAGTGTTCACAGCAGTGAAGGTGATATAAGGCTGTAACAGAGAGGCCTGTTCAGTGTGAGTACAGAACAGATCAAAATTTAATGATCCTTGTGGTAGAAATTGGGTCAACCAACTTCTTTCATTAGACCACCAACTTTCGATCTCTTCAGACCACCTCATCTATTCTCAAACCATCTGCTGCGAGAGCAGTGACCGCCTCCTGGTTTTTTATGTCTCTCTGGAAGGCGATAGTGCAGATCTCCAGACTAGCAGAACAGAATCTGGCA
Source organism: Chaetodon trifascialis (assembly GCF_039877785.1). NCBI lineage: Eukaryota > Metazoa > Chordata > Actinopteri > Chaetodontiformes > Chaetodontidae > Chaetodon > Chaetodon trifascialis. The sequence goes on from NC_092063.1 coordinate 22,879,210, forward strand.
GGGGAAAGTAAATAAGCAGAAATTTCCTCTCCCTTAACGGGTGTGGTGGAGCTGCCTTTGAACGATGAACTGAACCCTCAGCTCAGATAATGCAGCTGCTCATTGGCGACTGGTAGAAGAGAGAGGTGATATCGATTGCGATGAATAAAGCAGAGTTGCTTACAAAGAAATAACTTTTCCCGGGTAACAAATGTGTTTATTTTCTCCCTTGATCATTAAAAATCAGTTGTGTCTGTGTGTGTTTTTGTGTGTGTGTGTGTGTGTGTTTTTAGATCCGTGCCGGCGGGTTCGAGTACTCCCCCGGGACTCTTCACATCTACTCAGACAGCCTGCTGACGCTCCCCGCCATTATCGGCATCGGAGGGGGTGGTGGCCTGCTTCTGTTGGTCATCATCGCTGTGCTGATTGCCTATAAGAGAAAGTCCAGGGACGCCGACCGCACCTTGAAACGTCTGCAGCTCCAGATGGACAACCTGGAGTCCAGAGTGGCCCTGGAATGTAAAGAAGGTAAGAAATGAAGATGTGTGTGAACTTTTATCCACAGCTTTGTTCAAAATGATGTCATCATTTAAAAAAAAGACAAAAGAACGTAATAAAACTTCCATGTTTGTTATTAACAGTTGTAGACGAATTGAAAAGTTAAAGAAACCTTCAGAGTTCGGGTTGGATGAGAAGATTGATGCCACTCACTTACTTCTGTTAATATGAAGGTAGAGCCAGCATCTGGGCAGCTTAGCTTTACAGAATGTCGGCGTTTTGGTTGTTCATTTCTTGTAATTCATTTATAAATAAAACTGAATTACAAAGCTGTTTGTTTAAGGATTGTGTCAGAGAGCAGAACTACAGCAAGACTAGAGATGTAATTAATAAGTTATCCTTACACACTCAGCAGCAGACTGTTTCATTTATGTGACAAGGTCATATTCAGTGGGATTTGCATAAGCATTTTATTTTCACTGAATATACAATAGATATTTCTAGACTATTTCTTGGCCAGGCACTGGCTTCCCTGCATCTCTTTAGACGAGCGAGGCTAACAGCCTCCTGTTTCCAGTCTTTTTTTAAGCTAAGCTAACTTGCTTTTGGCTGTTGCTTGAACATTGAGATTTTAGATTTTAGATAGTGTACGTTAGTTTCCCATCCAGATAACACAGAAGTCCCAAATGTATTAAATTACACAACTGTCACACAAAACATCACTTCATCTAATAGTACCTAGATACAGTACTGCCTGAGGAAACGAGATCAGCCGCTGGCAATGACATTGATTGGGCTGCGTGAGTCTGCTATGTAGAGTGAGTACACAACTATACAAGATGAGAGAGCCAGTTGAGGTTTCATGGTATGAATGTGCAAAATTCTAGAGGACATTTCTATAGACTTGACTGCCAGAGGGACCTGTTATAGCCAAAGAAATCATGTTGAGAGACAGAGGGAGAGAGAGATAAGTGGTTAGAACTGTGAATGAAACTGCAGGCAGAGATGCAGTCAATTGCAGTTGGATGCTGCCGTCATCACTGACAAAAGGGTTACTGCAGGGTATGTTTACTGAGGTAAATGCATAACTGTCAGAGCTGAGTCACAGCAAATAAAAAGCAGTTTTATTTAAGAAAATACAGGGCTGATGTGAAATAATACTTAACAGGAGGAAGGCATGGCCAGTCAAGTTACAGTTTTATCACCATCATCACAGGAATGCAGTCAGGAGGCAAGCCAAATGGTAGAGTATGACGTGTCCACCTCTGTGTTTTCACTCACAGGTGTGCCACTGATACAAACAGAGGGGCCACAAATTAAGGGAAAAACACTATTAAGTGACAAAGTAGGGTGCTGTTCCACCATTAGATTCTTATTTCTTTGTGTGGATGCCATCCTTCCAAAAGACCGTTCCCTTCTGCTTATTTCCGAGGGATCTCGTGTGATTAGCAGCAGGGTGTAGATGACTGATGTGAGGACAGCTCAGGTGTTTGCACTCAATATAAAGACAGAGGCACACAGCCGTGGTGCAAGGTTAGAATCAGTAGGCGGTATGGGCGGGGGGTGGGGGGCCTGCCTCTTGTTAGCAAGATGCTCAGAACACATCCCTCCTGTTAACCTGCCATCCCCGCTCTCCACCCCCCAGTAGCCGAGAGAGTCCAGGGGCAGAGGGGTTGTTTAATTGAATATGTTAGTCTAGTCTGCCTGACTTATTGATCCTTTATCTGACCGAGGTTTGTGCAAGTTAGAATCCATGGCCCCGAGCATGGCTCTGAAATATCAGCAGTCTAACCATGCTGTGATAAATCCATGCCGCTCTCCGTGATGCTGAAGTAGCAGACGGATTTGTAATTGCGCCTTTTTGGCCCAGGCCCGACCTTCTGTCAGTTTCATATTGGATCTACGAAATTTTCTAAACTGCTGTATGCTCATACTATAAATTATCAGTTCTATATTGTGACTTGTATACTGTATTCAGAAAATACACCCCCAGACCAAGCGTGGGAGGTGTACATGGGTGTGTGTGTTGGCTGGGAATGTGGGAGCAGGGACGTGCTTCCACTGGGTCATCATCACTGTTAGAATGAACAAATCGCTGATTATGATGTGATGACAGGACACAGAGTTTAGCCAGGATCGCTTGTAAAACAAAAAACAGCAGCAGCGCTTGATTTAAAGTGCGACAGCGTCAGGGCATCTTTTCCGACATTCTCATTAAATGTGTTCTCAGCTTGTTGTAGTGCCTCATTTTAAGATGTCACATCTAGAAAGGCCATGTTCTTTCAGATCACATGGTAATCGAGTCAATAGAAATAAAAACACTCAGTTTTCCAGGAAGTTAAGCACGGCCTTATTCCCACCCCGTCTTCAAAAAAGCAGCCCGCCCCGCCTGCTGTACTCCCAGCTGGCCTATAGGGACGAGGCAGTGTGTGTGGGCGGAGGAACAGATGAAGTGGGCGGCCTGCTGTGTGTGTGTGTGTGTGTGTGTGTGTGTGTGTGTGCGTGTGTGTGTGTGTGTGTGTGTGTGTGTGTGTGTGTGATAGCAAATGGAAATGTATGTGCTTGAGGTCTGCTGTGCTCTGAGAGTCTTGAGGGGAAGAGACAGGGGACGCTTGATTCAGTCATGCGTGAGCAGCAGTCATCGCAGTGTACACTATCATCCAAACTAGCATATTAGCAGCCACGGGTAATTAGCAACACATTAGAAGTGACAAGTACTGACTGGCAAATGTCACTTTTTGGTTCAGGAGAGGTAATATGGATGTTTCTCAAACGCTGTATGACTGCGTGAAAGCAAACAAAATGCAAATGGCCTTTCAAACAAATTCATGGACGAAGCAGTGTTTCCATGCTAATGTAAGCACACTCAGCACTGTGGCTTCACTGCCCAGATTGTGTTGATTGAGGTCTTTTCTTTGTATGCTCAAGTCAGAAACGCGTGAGGATTTTCCCAGCAAGGACCTGCCAGACACTGTTTACAGCAGCCGAAGTCATATGACAGCAGCAGGTGATAGGGAGACATTAAAGTATGTGAAAAAAACCTTTATCATTAGTCAGTGTATTTCAAATATTTGGGGAAGTCTTGAGTGGAACACATCATTTCATTAGACGCATTAGATGGCTGTGTGCTTCTCTGTCTTCCCTGGATTGTTGGCTCTGTACACTGTAGGCATTTTTGATTGCTGTAGACAGGGATCATAATATATCACAGTATTAGTGTGATGTTATTAAGCAAAAATATTCTCCCCATTTTTCAAGTGGAACATCCTGAGCTCTCCGCTTGGCAAGCGGACCTAACCTCTGTCTGTTTTCAAACTGTGGGGCACAGTGTCTTTGTGAAGCTGGAATTTTTGAAAACAATCACGAGGGTATTTTTCAGTGAAAACATGCTTGCATAGTGCATTTTCATCACCAGAAAATAGCTAATAACTCAAAAGGCTATATTAAAGGTTGCGTTGTGCCTTTTTCTACAGTTTAACCAGTGAAAGACAGCTGGTAACACACTACAGACAGCATGTTTAGTTGAGTCACTGTATGACTCTTGTGCTACTGTTACACTACGTTTAGCATGTGATGAATAAACTTCAGTGTTTTCCTCTCAAAAGGAAAATCACCCTTGCCAGGAGGAATGTTTCTTTTTTCTTGCGGCTGCATCCCTTTTGCTCTCAGTCATGTCATGTGACGATGATGTCTTTGCAGCTCGCTCAGGAGAATCTTCAGAAACCAGAGAAGCTCCATTCAGTATCCTTGAACTGCTCGTGGCCACGGTGGCTGGAGTTCAGTGAACTATGTCAGAGATATCTTGATGTATTATTTTCACAGACTTGGCTGCCAGTCAGAAGAATTTTTTGGTTTTTGGGAGAAAGTGGCTAGCTTCCTTTTTAAGCAGAACAATTTACCATTTGAGTAATAAATAAGAGCTTGATTAACATGCAGAAGAGGAGACGAGAGTTTAGTTGACAGTATCTGTATTTGACTCATTTTCCTTTCTCTCCCCTCTCTTCTTCCTTACTTGTCACTGCTCTTTGTCTTTAGCTTTTTCTCCTCTCATCTCCACGTCTCCATTCTCCTTTCCACGTCCTCTCAGCTCCGACCTGCTGAACTTTCCTTGGTCCTCGTCACTCACTGTTTGTCCTCTGTCCTCTGACTTCTCTTTCCTCTCTGTATTACCATCCTCATTTCTTTACCGTCTCATTTTCCATTCTTCTCCCTCTCTGCTATTTTTTTTTCTTTCTATCCTTTATCTTCCTTGCTTCCTCTCCTCTCCATCTCTCTTGTGGACCAAACAGTCCAATAACAGCTGGGAGAAATTATGCATGAAAACTCATCCGTCGCTCTCTTAATAATTATCCACTCATGCAATTAATTGACTTTCCTTTCCAGGAACTTTGTTTTCTGTCTCCTGGTTCTGCTTTTCTCACCCTGAGCTAGCTTTCCTTTTTATTTAATTGCATTTGAGTCTTTTTTTGACAAAGAAAGTTTGAGTTTGTCGGGACTAAGACACCAAGGAAGTTAACTACATATTTTTTCAGCTGTCTTTCAATGAAATGTGGATTTTTTTCATTTTTCATTTTTATTTTTTCATTTAGTTATTTATTTGGATTCTGATATTCAGTATTCAGTATTTATGTGCACCTAGAATGTTTCTAATGTAGACAATAAATTATAGGGAAATTACATGCTCTTTCAACTGTTCATAAAACTGTTACTAAAAGTAACTGAATTACTGATTCTGGATCTGTTATCATGCTTTAATGCAGGAGTGGGGAGCCTTTTTCCTATCAAGGGCAAAAATTTTTATAACATCCTTTGAGGGCCACACTAAATTATTGGACACACATATCACACTAACCTCTGCTGTGATGGCTGGAGCTCTTTGCTGAGGCGTCTGAAGTCAGATGGTTGTGATGATGATGATGATGATGATGATGATGATGATGATGATGATGATGATGATGATGATGATGATGATGATGGTTTACAGGTTTGGTTCAGTCAGTCTTAAGTTGAACTGAATCTTTGCAAGCGTCAGTTTTGAGAAGAATTGTCTCAAACACAGATGCAGACTTCACTGCATGTCTCCTCAGAATGGGGCTCCTCATGCTGTAGGTTGTCAGGCTCATCGGCTGCCTCCACATTAAACAGCTAATACGTTCAGTTCCTTCTGTTTATCGTTCATGTCCTGAAACCTCTCACCAAACGCCTGAAGGAGTTTTCACTCTCACCAGCATGTTCAGATGTCACAGCAGCTTTTGCTTCTTGCAGAGTAGAAACATGCAGTGTTTCCTCTTTCCAGCTGCACTTTCACTTCAAATGATTTCTCATTTGAAAGCAGAGAGCTGAGAAGCTGCTGGAGCTTGAGCTTCAGCTCTGAGAGCTTCTTGGTGATGTCCACCATGAAGGCCAAATCACACACTTGCTATCACTGAGTTTCCACGTCTGGTTTTACTTTCATCTGCATGAATTCTTTAAGACAAAGCGTCATTTTGGAACAGTTTTACTCTGTCTGGTTCTCGCAGCTTCACAGCAGCAACAAGGCTCTTCTTCACTAATTCTCCTTCTGAATGAGGTTTCAGCTGACCACAGATCTTGCCCTCATAACACAGTCTCTGTCAGAATGTGGTCTCAAAGCTGCTTGTTGGGATCCCAAACTGAAGATCAGAAGAGTGTAGACTTTATCCAAGCACATTTATCCTCGCAGCTCATCCAGTTTAGCATGTTTTACAGCTGTAATGATGCTCGAGATTGGCCTTTTTCATCACTGTAAGCTTGTCCCCACAAACTAGGCACACTGGCTTGCCTTCAACAAAAGAAGAAATGTTTGTTCATTTCTCTTGGAAAGCACGACATTCTGCACCAACTTTTCTTGACGGTCACCATGGAGCAGAACCACCACGCACTTGTTGCATTCGGCGACCACACAGAAGAACGTGTTCGTCTACTATTTTATTGTAGAAAAAGTAATTGCTGTTCCAAGATTTTGTATTCTTCTTTTCTATTCTTGCCTTTCAGACCAGATCATATAGCCTTGCATGCTTCTGTCTTTTTTTTTTTCTTTTTTTTTATTGCCTTTGTGGGCTTCTTTCCTTATCACAGCTGACCTTTACTTCTCAGCGTCTTCTCTCTCCAGTCCTTTTTATAAGAGCCAGACGCTCTACCTGTTTGCGCTGTCTGCCTGTCTGCATTTCCTTCCCTTCTTTGTCTCTGGCAGGCTCCTATCTGACCCATATATTGTGTCTTCAGTGCTGTGGTCTCAGTGTCATCCAAAATCTTCTGGTGTGATTCTTATATACACTGTCAGTCTTTGTAATTGTTGCCATGGGTTTAGCATAATGTCGGAGCATCATGCAATAACTGATTTACTACCTGACCTTTTGCTGGCTGATAGCATCAAATTGGTAGAGAGGTTGTCACTTTCTAATGTAGACTCCAGGCACTGCTTTCTAAGGCCCAGGCCATATCCTGGTTTGCATTACCGGGGCCGGTCTCACAAAAGAGATTTGTAAGAGCTGCTTACTTACAGATTGCAAATGGTCATGACTCACAAATGATTGACACTCACAAATTGCAGTTATATTTGCATGTTTTGTTCCTACTGTTAAAAAAAGCTATGCCATTCAGCATGATTATTCACCATCCCATCTCTTTTTGCTCATTTGCATCTTTTTTCGTAGCTTTTGCCGAACTTCAGACAGACATCCATGAGTTGACCCAGGAGCTGGATGGAGCTGGGATCCCCTTCCTGGACTACCGCACTTATGCAATGAGGGTCCTGTTCCCAGGCATTGAGGACCACCCTGTGCTCAAGGAGATGGAGGTACTGGTCAGTACACCACCATCCAAGCTTGAAACTGAAACAGACTCACCAGAAGTAATCGCTTTTTGAAGAATCAAGAACTAAGCTTTCGCACTAATAAACTTACGTAGAGGTAGAAACAGTAGCTGCTTATGCTAACTAGTTTTCCAAGTAGTTCACATCTCTGTAAGATGTTCAGAGAAGTGTTTCTCAGATGTATTTTGAAAGTTGGATTTAATGGCATGGAAATGTCCTTCTGGCTTTTGCTGCTAAATGCCTTTGTAGTCATTATCCCATGACAGGTTTTCAAAGACAGACCTCTCCAAAAGTCTGAGATGTGAGCCAAGAGGAACTCCAGTCATGTTTCACCTTAAAGCAATCACATAACCTGTATTTTACCTACTTTGAGTTAATGTAGTCAGCTTGTCTCAATGAATGCAAATGACTTTTCAAGAGCTTTAGCGTCGTCATTAGTTTGATCTCATGGGGAGAGACGCTCACCGTATTCTCTTGATGTTGGGAAGTGGAGTTTTAAAGTGAGGATTGCTGGAAATTGACTGAAAAGAAATGTTATGCGAGAGATCCAAGAAGATAAAGAGACGTGAAAAAGAGTGCATACTGTAGCACAGATGAAGCAGAAGATGAAGGTAAAGAGGATTAGAGGGAGAAATAAGATTCAGGGTTATTAGGATTGTTACTTGCATTATACATCACTGTTAAGTTATTAATTAAGCTAGTATGCAACCACCTTGCCAGCACAGCTGAATGGAGATAGCGCACTCGATTTCTAAAGACATTTTACCGCTGAGACCAAGGGAAGTAGAATTAATAGTATGTCAACATAAACTACTCTCCCCCAAAGCTAGAAACCAGAGCCAAGTTTGTAATCAGCGCTATCATTAAGATGTAGAATCTGGTGCTGCTCCATTGGCTTTGATTGGAGCACTGACTTTTTGGAGTCGAGGAATAATTTGTTTGACCTTTTACAGCTTCATTTCCAATCCAGAAAGTGGATTTAAATTCCTACAGAAGGAAAAACCCTGTAGGTGGTCTCATAGCTGCCATGTCTGCCTTTTTTGATTCTTTCTTGGTGATACATCCTTAATTATTTTTGGCAAGAAGGAACGGTGGTGATTACATAAATGTGATAGAATTATCTTTGGATATAGAAAAAGGCAGATTGTGGTTTCCAGCAGAGACTGAGAAGATATTCCTTAAAATTACTGGTAACGCAAAATCTGAAAGAATACAAAGTAGTTAAAGAGTTTTGACCAGCAGGAATGTAGTCAGGCGTACATCCACTTAAACTTTGTACTGCCCTTCCTTCTTTTTTCTGTTACTGATTTTGCTGACTCACTTCAAGCTTTGTGACATAATTCATTCTGGGCCTGGTGAGCAGAGGCATTTCATGGAATACAAATCTAGTGGAGAATCTGCTTACCTTATCTAACTGCTTGAAGAGTTCGGTTTAGCTTTCAGTATTTATAAAGTTATAAATAACTCAAATTCGAACATTTAATTCAGTTTTTAAATCACATTTTATTGTATGAGACACCAGAAACACGACAGTCTTCACTTGTCGCCAAATGAATGTTCACAACCTGTAGATGCAACCTGAAAATGAGATGAGGGGCATTAAATATGAAATGTTGATTAAATGAGTAAAAAGTAACAGCCTAGTTTTTATACTGTATCTTATTTTTCATGAGCTACTTGTTCTGAATACTGACAGCCGTGGGCGGGCTTCATTCTGTTTTACCGATTGGCCACAATCTGAATCCGGACACCACTGTCTCTGTTAACAAAAGGCGCCTGTGATTGTAAAATGGGAAGTTGCTCATTTAATTTTATATTTCCAAGAATATGGCTGAGGATATTTAATATGAAATCATCATTGTCTGTGTGTGTGCATGTGTGATTGTTCTTCAAAGCAATGGTGGCTCAGGATCATGGGCAATGTAACCTTCTGGTATCCAGGAGGAATAATTAAAACTGAGGGCCAACACATTAACCTATCATATTGTTGAATTATCAAGGACACTTTGGTGTTTTCGTGTTGAGGTGACTTTAAGCTAAAATGGTTGATTCAAATAATCTAACACAGATGTATGACAATCTCAATCTGTCACAGCTGATTGATGAGCCAACCAGACCTAATTTTAAGGATCCTTCAAAACCAACACTGATAGATTGGATTCTGTATTATAGAAGGGACAGAATGACTGCCTCCTAAGTTTTGTGCTTGGCCTTGGTGACCACTGCCCTCTAGCCTGCTTTAGAAGTAGCAGACAGGAAAGATCAAGCACTAGAACTGCTATCAAAAGAAACTCCAAATAAATTTTAATGAACAGGTTTTCTCAGTAACCTTGCTGATAGTAATATACATCACACTTCTGAAAAACCAGATGTAGAATTAACATTGGAATATTCCCCAAATGTATTACATGCTATCATTGATAGATATGCACTTTTTAAATAGCTCAGGGTTAAAGATAGATCAAGCCCCTGGTTCTCCACAGATTTATCAGTGATGCTCAAGGCAGGAACAAAGCCTGGGCTGAGGCGAGGCGCTCTGGTGAAGCAGCCTGCTGGCTGACCTTAAGACAACTCTGAAATAGATGTGCGTCCTCCTTGAGAAAAGCAAAGGCCAATTATCACATAGAATTCATCTCTAGCTCTCTAACGAACCTGTCAACATTTTGGAAAGCATTAAATTAAATAAAAACAAATGCTCTATATCTATTCCTTCTCGTGTTACAGTTAATGACTGCTTAATACATAAGTAATCAGAGATTTGCAATTCTTTCAGCACATATTTTGTTGGTGCTGGGAATCAGTTTGATACGATGTCTCCTGGATCTGCTCTTAACAGTCATCCGTCGGCCTGTGTACCCTCCTTAAAGTGTACCTGTCGGTCCACCCTACAGGCATTCACTTCCTCTGCTGTTCGGGAGGTGCTTCAAGCTATCGATTGCAGGAAAGCAACTGGGGAGGATAAACTAGAGGCTCACTTTTAAAGCCCTGTGCTCCATTCATTGCTGAACAAATTACATATCTGTTTAATCTCTCCATTCTACCGGAGTGATCCCTCAGGTCTGGAAATCTGCACATCTTGACCCACTGCATAAGGGTGGTGACAAAAGAAATGATCGGCCAATTTCCAAACTGTCTTGTTCAGTCCTGGAGTGATTAATTAATAATCAGCTCAAATTATTCCTCTTGTGACATCTGTGTTAAATCCACAACAAGCTACATGGTACTGTGACTGCTATTACGTTACAAACGATGCTGTATGTGCTGTTGAAAAAGGGAAATCTGCCCTCTCTCTAGATTTAACAAGAAGAGCATTTGATACTATTGATCATACTATGCTCCAGAGGCTATGTGATATTGCTTTTGACTCGTAGTCTTGTAAATGGTTTCAGGACTACCTGCTTCATACAGCAGAGTATGATTTTGGGAAATCATCCTTTTCTATTTTTACGACTGTCAGTACTGAAGCACCAGGTTCAAGGCCCAATATTGAACCTTGAACCACAAAGTTAAAAAGTCACTTCAAAATTTCACATTGACACACTTGTCAGCAGACTTCTCAGACAAGAAACTGGATATTTGTGGGGATAGAGCTAATTTTCTTCTGCTTGGTAGGAAGCAGATAATTGAGGCCATCTTCTTGTCTGTCGTGAATTTGGTGATGTTACTGTATGTATAGACTCGCCTCTCAAACCGCTAGATTCAGTTCATCATCCGCCCTAACTTTCATTCCTGGTGACAGTAACTCTGCTCATCGTGCCACCTTTATGAAAAGGATGGGTGCGCATCTCCAACAGTAAGACGTGACAGGCATTAGTTTTCATTTATTCATAAAACCCTTAATGGAAACACACCATCACACAAAACTTCCTCATTAACCTGGTCCCACAGTCATTATTTGACCCATTCAATTAACTAATGCTTGAAGTCCTGCATCCAAACACTGACTTTGAGAAAAGCTGTTTTAGTTTTTGTACTGCGCGCACTTTAAACATCTCACAACACGCATTCAGATTTTTAACAAGATTAACCAAAACAACCACAAATAGGTCAGTTTAAAAACGTGATTAAAGGTATGTTTTCATTAGGGAATAATCACCTGAGAAGAAGAAATGTGTTTCAGAATGAGCTTTTTACATCGACAGAGGCAGCAGGTCCCCTTCCACAGAGGCCGCCACCTCCGTGTTTCAACAGTAGCTCAGAATGGACAAACCAAACATTTTTTCCAACCATAGGTTCTCCTACACACTTGAAAGGTGACTCAAGGGTTATTCAGTTGGTTGCAGTCTGCAACTTAACCACTGGATGCCCTTAAATCCTGCACACTGCTCCTTAAAGATAGGCAGTTCTGATATCTGGGAACCAGATAGAAACTGCCTATCAGAACCCAGGCCTGCCCTGGACTGTTATTCTAAAGCCTGACATCTTTGTCATGCACAGGGTACAAGGACTAATATTCGAAACTTGCTTGGTTTTGAGTCATTGGCGCTTTTCAAGCTTTATTATGTCAGTTATCAACCAGTCAGACTACACGTTCATAAAACATCAATATCAACAAACATCAAAAGTTTTTGGCTTTTTTTACCTAATCGAAAAAAGGTCTAGAGACATGACAATGTGGGTAAAATGTCCCCTGATGAAAATTCCCAAAAGCGGAGTCCACCTTTAATTTGAGGCATCAGGGAGGCAGAGAGGAAAAGGGATCTTACGTTTTTTTATAGTTATGTCTAGACTTCCTTCCCCTTCCCTCTGTATTTCCCCCAGGGGTTGCCGTTGTAATCCAATGGCCTGTGTAAACCAATGCTCCTAGCTTTATTGCTCTGTGTGACTGCTCTCTCCCCTAAGCTAGACAGCCACACTACACACTGCTGACGCTCGCACACACACACACACACACACACACACACACACACACATTACATGCAGTACACATGAACAGTCTTGCAGATAACTTAATATACGTTTTCTGTCTCTCTCCTTGAAATACAGTAAAGACTTCAGCGTGTGCAGTATCTACATGCATCTCCATCTGTCTCTCTTTCTTGTGCTCTTTTGCTCTCGCTCTTTCTTTTCAAACACACAGACAACACTCAGTATCCACCCTGGAGGCCCGAGAATCTCATTTAGCACTTTAGCGAGAGGCCCGGACACTTTATTATAGCACATCGGAGGAGAGAAAGAATAGATGTAACAGTGGTCCAAAAGCATGATGAGAGAGAGAAGGGGAGAGAGAGAGAGAGAGAGAGAGAGGTGGAAATGATGTATGTGTCATTGTGAGAGACACACAAAAACTAAGAGCAGGAGAAATTAAAATGGGGGGGGAAAACCAATGATGTGAAACAGTAAACAATAAGTGCGAGGGAGAGAATTAGAGCGGCGAGGAAGACGGAGCAAGTGAGCGACAGAGAGGTGTCTTCAGGGGGTTTAGTGTGTTGTTGATGAGTAGTGACAGGTGCCAGCCAGTGGAACAAGCAGGGTGCACCTCTGTCACCAACCCTGACACACACATACAATCCTGCTATGACTCGACGCTTCTTCCTTCCTCTCCTTTTCTGTGTGACAGGAGAATCTTTCTCATGTTTGGCTGGTTCATGCCTGTCCGATTAGGCTTTAGACATTTTTTAGAAAGTTCCTTCAACAGATTTAAAGCCCGAGTTGTTGAAGTGTTATTAAAAGATTCAGTTAAGGGCTTTCAATTAATAGAACTGATAGTGAGTGGTGAATGTTATTGGAAAAGGTCTGAGCGATCAAAATAGGAAATTTACATACATTAGTGTTCTACAAAAGTCTAATAAAAAACGATCCCCAGACAAAGGCAACTTGTTCATGAGTACATGAGTGGGTCAGGAACCGTGATTAACATTCTCGTCTCATCGATATTCAACTGGAGGATGCTTTGACCCATCCACCCCCTGATGTCAAGAGGGCAATTATGTCAAATTGTCTGCTAAAATCATCTGTAGAGCAACAACTGAGAATCACTTAGACAGCAGCACACAGCGGTGCAGCGGGAGAGAGAGAGAGTAGCCAATCAGTCTTACCTTGCTGTTTACAAGCCAATCTCAGCTCATCATAGAGAGTGGAAAAAAATGTCTGAGTACAGAACGAGTGCCATGACTGCAGAATCAGAATCTACTTTATACATAAAGCCTGTATGTTAATTGCAGTTTTGATTTGATCTTTCAAACTGAAGGATTGTGATTTTTTTAATCATGATGCGCTAATCCTCCACATTTTCTCTGTCATAACTCCAGTAAGCATGTATGCATAGCTGATGTCTTACCTCTCAATTGACACCTCACTTGACCAACTGTCCATTAAATAATATCTCTATCTATATTTATCTATTTTTCTGTATTGTTATCAGATGTTATTGAACTTGGACAAGTGTAAAGCTTCATGCTGTGTCCTAGCCACAGATATAGTCATCTGCAAGCATCTATTTGCAAAAAAACATTCGAGCGAAAATGAAGACCTTCTGCTTCAATGTGTTCAAACCTCTATTACTCAATGCCTGGAGCACTTACAGTGATTCTGACTGCTATGGTGCAAAGAGACCAAAATCATGCATATACTCCAAATGGTTCAAGAACAGTTTTCAGTTTAGTGTAGGTATGCCTTAGATCGGCATTTACGGCTAACTTTACAGGAATGATTGAGATTTAACTTCAGCTCAGAGAACCGTTCCTGCTTTAGAAGATGAAAACAGCCTTCGTCATTCTGCATAGTGAAGGCCAAACATATAAATGATCATAAGCAAAACACAAAGGAGTCACTGCTCATTTGAACAACATGTAGTTTCTTGTCTTTATATGTAGAAAATTGCTTTTGAGTGCCATTAATCTTTTGTCTGTTGCTGTGTCTTTCTTCAGGTTCAGGCAAATGTTGAGAAGGCACTGACGCTGTTTGGCCAGCTGCTGACGAAGAAGCACTTCCTCCTGACGTTCATACGCACCCTGGAGGCTCAGAGGTGTCTGTCTTTCTTCAGTCATTTTCTGTTCGACTGTATGTTTTTGTTTTGTGGTATATGAGTACAAAAGGGATTTCTACTATTTGATAAAAACAGTCTACCATTTTTGAAATAACCAAAGAGCAAAATTAAATTATGTAATATCATTCAAGAGCCTTCCATCAATGGGAACAGGTTCCAGTAAAAGCAGAAAGGTCTTCACGATAGCAGAGATGAGAGAGAGATGAGAGACTGCTCGTTTATTTCAGGTTGACAACTACTTAAAGCTATCAAAGTTCCCCTGTGGAATCTATGGTGCACTCATTGCGCTATGCTGTGGGCGTAATGCTGCCTTTTGTTAGGAATAAATATTGTAATTACATTTTTGGATAATAGGTTTCAGACAACAGAAAGTTCTCTTGGGGAATTATTTGTCTTCATGAAAGCGTGCTTTTATTACCTATTTAATTTGACAAATGTGACACCAAAGGCTGTGCTGGATTACAACAGGAAAGGCAAACTGATCACCAGAATAAGTTTTTAGCAGCTCCAAAATTACCGTAAAGCACTTAGCCAAATGGTTTATGGCAAAACAGAGTTTGATTAAGATTGCATTAATATTTTAGACGAACAGTTAGGAGGTTAATGGTGCACATGCATTTTGAGGAACAGTGGCTCAACAAAAACTGGGGATATCGTTTGTGAAATATTTATGTTGAACCTCACTGTCGAGTTTTTATGTATTTCCAGGTCATTTTCAATGCGCGACCGAGGCAACGTAGCATCTCTGATCATGACAGCCCTGCAGGGGGAGATGGAGTACGCCACCGGAGTCCTGAAACAGCTGCTGTCAGACCTGATAGACAGAAACCTGGAGAGCAAAAACCATCCCAAGCTGCTGCTCAGGAGGTGAGGAAGATGTGGAGAGATGTTGCACAACTAGAGACAACATCATGCAGGAATTTAGTGGAATAAACTCAGCTTTTATCGTCATATTTCAGAACTTACAAGTGGTTGTTGATTGAATTGGATGTCTTAGTTTGTTTCTCAAGTTCTCTAAACTCATATGTTTAATGCAGAAGGGGAACTCGGGTTTTTCTTGAGTTGCTTAAAGTGTTTTACAGCGAAGAAGGACGAATAGATGAGCACAGAGGCAAAAAAGAAATGAGGGATGCCATTAGGATAAAATAAACCAGACAAACACAAAGATATCACATAAATAACCTGGTGGAAAGATGATGAAGGAGAAGGCCGAGACTCAGACAGAAAGACACAAGGACAGGGGAAATTACAGTACTTCACTGTGTATGTGTGTCTCAATCATAGTTTACAGAAAAGAAGAATAAGTGAACCACAAGCTGAATCTTTACAGTCCCACCAGCTAAAACTAAACTGTCACCAAACTTTAAACATATTTTACCTGTAATCAATACAAAATGATGGAGCTCATCCAAGGAACTCAGAAATGATGTTCCCTGAATTGTCCAAGCGAATTGTTTTCATAAACGTGGTGCTCCATAAATTTTGAAATGTCCCTTTTCAAACATTTTGTTGTTTTTCCTCTGTGTGTCAGAACGGAGTCCGTCGCTGAGAAGATGCTGACCAACTGGTTTACATTCCTCTTGTATAAGTTCCTCAAGGTAAGCCCCAACAACAAGGCATGATAATATGGTATCCTTATATCTTTTAAACGCTGATTAATAGCGATCATCTGAAGTGGATTTATACTGTGCACTGTTTTAAATGCTTTTATACTGGCTGTGTTAGAGTTTTATTAAATGCCTCTGGCTTATATTATTTCCCTGTTGCATTTATCTCACTGTGGTTATTAAAAGGGTTTTCCTGTTTCAGCCACATATTTTCTTGCCTTGCCAGTGCAGTATATGTACAGTAAATCATCAAAGCCTCCCAGCAGCACGTCTCCAATGTTTCAATGTCCTTATTTTAGTCCACAGATCCTCTCCACTCTGATAATTTCATTGTTGTAGCCGACACGTCCTCTTCACTGATCCTTGTGTCGTTCTCTTAGCTCACATCTTCTCTTCCTCTGATCTCTCTTTCATCATGTGGTGTGGTTTCTGTCATTATTCCGCTGTCAGTCTGCTCTTTGCCTTAAGGTCATTTGCCTCACCAGGGGGTGCGATGTCCTCACGCGCCCCCTCCCCCCCTTTCCTTCATGCTTGCAGTCCCTCGTCCCCTCTTCCCGTCTCTCACTTTTAGAGCCTGTACTGTATAAAGAGAGCGAGTCCAGTCAGAAAATGTTTTCTGATATTTCTCTGGCTCTTCTTCGAGCTTCTCTTCTCCTCCCCACACTCTAATTACAAACTGTAAGACCTGAAGTTGTCATCATATGCCATTATAATCCTAATCACATAAGTGCAATGTGGTAATTATTTAAGTCACATGGGAAGCAAAAAAAAAAGGCGGGAGTTGAGTACTTTTGGGAGAATCTGCGCAGAAGATGGCATTAAATTGAGTGTAATTGTATACATAGCATAATTATAGCGTATGCATTTATAATGTGCTCACAATGTTCCGAAGTGCACCAAAACTGAGACTTGGATCCTTTTTACTTTTCTATTTTTTTACAGAGAAAATAACGAATGTAAAACATCCCTGGCTTGTGCATTGCTGATTTATAGTTTCTGATTGTTAGTGATTTAGGAATCTAAGCCTATTTTCTCTGTAAAGCAAGAGCCATCATTATATTTCTAAAATGTAAATGTCACATTACAATTAGGGAGCCTTAATGAAGCCACTATATGGAGTAAAGGCAAATTCTGTAGACAAGCATGCAGCGGCTGAGCGAGGAAGGCGAAAGCTGAAGCGAGAGCACAACGGTGTGATGTATGCTCGCTCTGTCTCGTTAGCAGCTGCCCACCTAATTGGCCCAGATGCTAACGAGGTTCTTAAAGCGTGCGGTGGCGGAACGAGGAAAGCAAGAGAGAGGGGAATGGTTGGCAGAAGAGGTGGGAAGGAAGAGGAGAGAGGGGTTAGAGGTGGGTGTCAGAGGTGTTGGGGAGAGGGAAGAAGAAGAGGGGGACATGACAATTATTAGTTCAGAAGAGTAAAGGAAAAAGATGAAGAGGGAAGGGGGGGGAGGCAGGAAGGAGGTAGGAGATAAAGGACAAAAGGCATCGTAGTGTAAGCGATGTAAAAAGAGAAGAGAAAAAGGAGGAGGAGCGGAGGGAATTCATGTAATGAAAGAAAGGGTGAAATAAATTAAGACAAGGACATATATTGTTAGCAGGAAGGTAGAAAGGGACAATGAGGGACAACCGAAAAAGGACAGATCGTCATTCATCCACGTTTGAAGCACAAATTCATCAGATGTTGTTTTTGTCATCGTGTCCAGAACATTGGGAACATTAGTTTGTAAGTAGCACCACATGTGGTCGCTCAACTCTGCTCAAATGGTGAGATGAGTGGAAGAGGTGAAGGAGGGCATAGAGTACGGTCCAACGAGAAGAACCGTCCAATGGCCTGGAGCCAGTAAAAACAATCACCATGCTGCCCAATTAGGCAAGTGCTCGAAAAAGCAAACAAAACAAAACAAAAACAGCACGTCATCTAAATAATTTTGCAGATATTGCCTTGCTTGTTGCTACGTCTCACTTCACTTTGCTCTGCCTGTGTCTGTCCTCGCATGAATATGAGTTGAGCATGCGGCATGAAGACAAACACAGGCAGACTTGTCCCAAAAAAGAACTTTCATTATGTCGAGGAGAAATACACTTGGGTTGAGAATGATGACTCAAAACATATGATGCACTGTCACTTTTGTTAGAAGTGCCTGATAAATCAGGACAGACAATTATTGGAAAATATTCGCTTGAACGGTGTGAAAACATCAACATTTTGTGCGTGTGGCAGCAGAGAAGGTGGCCAAAACCCGTCGGTGGAGTGAACACATCGGCATGTGTCCCATTGTTAATATTAGATTATTGATTATAGCTGGAAACAAACAAAGGTTCCAAGGAAAAAAAACAAGGACTGAAAAAACACTGATTGACTTAAGTGCAAGTAAGGATGAAAACAGAATGATGACAGCTGCACTCAACGGTCATTACGACATCGTACAAATGTCAGACGCTGCCTTGTTTCCATATTAAAGGCCCATTGTGGTTAAAGCCATCAAACAGCATGAAGGCAAACATCTGACCACAACCGGTAGCTACTATCCCAACATCTGATGTGACGTATAATTCACTGCCTTAACCCGGTAAAGCTCATAAACCTCAATAGATTTGCATCATATATAGAATCAAAAGTCGCTACAAGAAAAACACACTTACTGTGTTTGAGAGAGAGGACGATGAAAGAACAGCAAAGGTTGAGGAATGGTATTACAGGCAGAGAAGGGAAAAAAGTGTGCTAGAAGAAAAAGTGAGTTGAGAAGTGTGCATGAAGGTGAGACAGATGAATTAGTACTTTCCCTGTTCTCATCAGGACCTCATGCATCTCCAACACACACACACACACACGCACACACACACACACACACACACACACACACACACACACACACACACACTGTCTGAAGTATCTCCCTGAGCACCGCGCGACCGATCATTAAGCTCTCGTCAGGATGAGTATCGGCCGTGATGTGTCCTCTCTCTCCCCTCTAAACTGCTGCTGCTGCTTCAGTCAGGAGTGTTTTCCATGGGCCCGAGTGATGACTAATGACACTATTGATTGACAAGTGCCTTTGATAGAGGGGTGAGTGGGAAACATATTTATAACATCTGTGTCCGGTCGCATAACCTCTGACGTGTAAAAGATGGGAGAGGACTTCAGAGGTTTATGTAACACTGCTTTCAGTCCGTCCTCGAGACAGAAAGAGAAAGAAAGAGATCACTCAGGGTTCATGCGCCAGTCGTGATTTTTAGATCTGATTTCTAAAAATTCAGTAGCTGTATCGCAGCATCTGCATCTTCTGGGCTGGTTTCTGACTGCCGCGACTTAAACAACAAACGTCGCATTAACTCACGTCACTCGCGTACCTGCATATGCGGATGGTGCTGTGTTTGATTGGAAAGGAAACCTGCTTACTTATGGACCTAAAATCCACATTAGAGATCTGCTGCTCTGGGGTTTGCTCTTTGCATGCCAAGAGAGAGAGAGGAGTATCTTGGCATGTCAACCTACATTTTACACACATTTCACATATGGCCTCAGAAACAGCCTGCATTTGTCATGAATAGTTTAACGAAAGTGGAAAATTTCTGCCACTAGACACAGATGGGGATATTTGCTCAGGGTTTGTGGCCCTTTTTCAGGCGCTTAACAGTCAAATTGCATTTATCCTTATTTACCAAAGACCACACTGAGTTTTTATGCCAGCAAAATGGAGGAAAAGCGGCACAGTCTGGTCTCATGCAACGTGTATTTGAAGAAGAAGAAGAAGAAGAAGAAACGTACTTTATTAATCACATCACACAGTTAGTAGTTAGTTGCACACTATGCGCCATGCTTCCCATGAAATTATTTTTTTTCCGCATTTATCCCATCCTCGGTCTGTGGATCCTCTGTGGCAGACCAGGAGCGTTGGGCTGCCAGCGCCCGGGGACCAGTACTCTTCATTACCATTGGTCAGGCGGTGATCTTGCATGTTTTTAGTGGGGGTTATTACAGAGGAAACCCCGGGTGAACACGGGGAGAACATGCAAACTCCACGCCCCCTTTTTCCTCGAGCAGCAGGCACCAAAGGCATGGTGGAGCCAGCAGCCACCAGCGCTCACAGCGGGATTTGAACCGGGGACCTTCTAGCTGTGAAGCAACAGTTTGGGTAGCACTTATTCCACCGTGCTACCCAAATTTAAAGGCATATTTCGAGCCACAAAATGTGGGAGGAGGACAAGGGAAATATTACAGAAAGCTGCAACACCGGGAAACTGACGACTGCTGCAGAGAAAGCTTGATCTGAAATGTCATATCTGGGAAAAAGAGGTGTAAAATCTGTGTTATACTGACACATAAGGAGGGTGAGAGACTACAGTGAGTGAGAGAAAAATATGTCGCATATGTTGTGCTGAGCTTTCTACATGTCATGTTCCACATGATTTTTACCGCAGTGGCCTCCTCATTTTACTGACTTTTAATGCTTCACTACAGCTCAGTGCGATATGATTGAAGCAGCAGTAATACTTTAAGTAAGCAATAATCTAGTCAAAGTAATTCAGTCATTGATGTTGAGCTGAAAACGTCAGGCTGTTTGGTGCAACGTTCCTCTTGTGGGATAAATGCACAGTTGCAGTTCCAAAAATGTTTTCTCTTCCACCGTTATCCCAAGTCCAGCAGCACAAACACTTAAGTTCTCTCCTCTTCATGGTTTTCCAGACATGCCAAACCCGCTCGTAATTTGACCTTATTTAACGACACAATATGCAGATAAGATGAACTGTGGATGGACTCATTTATGCTGGTAGTCAAAGTAATTTCCCAGCTCAAACAATTGTGGAGATGTTCATTTTGATTTGCAACAGCCTTAAACAGTTGTCAGTCGAGCAGATATAGATGTTTTTATGAACTGGCTTTAAGTCAGATCACTGAGTTATCATGTGGATATATTGCGGTATACTGCCATTTAGCACATTTTTACTATATTTTCCCCAACCAGAAAGCTAGAACCACAAGGTTGAGTGGTATGAAATGATTCATGGGATTCAAAGGGAAAAAACATTCTCCATTTTCTCTGGATTTTCTCTAATGTTTCCTTTTTGTTGTGAATTACGGTGCGGTTTTCCCTCTTCAGGCCTCTAACAATTATTCAAATGAAAGACTGTGAAAGAGGAGAATCAGTTTTTGGTTGAACTGCTGGCAACTCCTCTCTTCCTGTCTTCTTCCTCATCAGGAGTGTGCTGGGGAGCCTCTGTTCATGCTTTACTGTGCCATCAAGCAGCAGATGGAGAAGGGACCCATAGACGCCATCACAGGAGAAGCCCGCTACTCCCTCAGCGAGGACAAGCTCATCAGGCAGCAGATTGACTACAAAACACTGGTCAGTAAACTTATCGTGTCTTGAGGCTTGTCTGCCTTGCTCTCAATCTCTCGGTGGGTCGTTAAGCTTTAGTCACATATGACAATGATGCAAATTTTAAAGCAAGCTCTAACCAATCATTAGCTGAACTGTGGCAGCCGCCGTTTGCTTAATTGGTCAGGAGTCTGCTGTGGGGAATGATTTCTTCCAGAATAAGCACAGAGCTTCAGCATCACTCGTGTTTGGAGGGAGAACATGAGCTGGCCGTGAACCGACCCAACTTCTGCCCGGCGTTAATCACATTCTCTCTCCAAACAAAGCACTCACTTCAGGTGTGGATTGGAAACATACAGACAGACCTACATGTCCACAGGATGTGCTTCAGTTGTTTAGCACCTAAGTGCAAGTGCTGAGTTATTATAGCCCCAAACTGAAAGGGCTAGGAAAATGTCCAAGTTTTAAAATAGCTGCTGCAAACAAACTAGATGTGAAAATGCTGTCGGGTACAGTCAAATGCACCTAAACAATGATCCAGACAATCGTCCAAACATCTCTAATCTAGTTGGCGGTGTTCTTGCAGCGTCTCTGCTTAAGCCTGATTTCTGTTGTCTGTTTCCATTTCCCTTTGTGTCCACCTGTTTTTCTGCCAGACGTTGCACTGTGTAAACCCAGAGAATGAGAATGCCCCCGAGGTGACGGTCAAGTGTCTGAACTGTGACACCATCACTCAGGTCAAAGAGAAGCTGCTCGATGCTGTTTACAAGGGCAGCCCCTATTCACAGAGGCCCAAGGCGTCTGATATGGACCTGGGTAAGATACTGTTCTGTACGTGCATGCATACTGTTTGATAACTGGATCAGATGTGCACAGGTGCCAAGAGAGCTCAGCCAACCACATCGCTACAGAAACACTGCGACTTGTGTACAGTTCACGTTTTGCTGTTTTCTCATACAGTAACCTGAGCAAAGGTGGATTTTTCCAGGGATCAAGATAACACTTAGCATTCAGAAACAAGTGAAATGATATCTGACCTCACTGCAAAATGTTCTGAAAGACTAAATCAAACACACTCGTGTAACGCCCTCTTCCCTCTTTCTGAAGAATGGCGTCAAGGTCGCATGGCCAGAATCATTCTGCAAGATGAAGATGTGACAACGAAGATCGACAACGACTGGAAAAGACTCAACACGCTGGCTCACTATCAGGTACAGGAGGGCATGAAGCAGGCACAAGCAAGAGTCGACAGCAAAGGCGGATTCATACGCTGAGTGTTTTGATGTGTGTTTTGATGTGCAGGTAACAGATGGCTCAGTGATCGCCCTGGTGCCAAAGCAGAACTCTGCCTATAACATCTCCAACTCCTCCACCTTCACCAAGAGCCTCAGTAGATACGGTACGACTCCCATTCTCCTCTTGGATGCTATTTAGAACCTTCTGTCAATGGATCAATCTCTCCAACTGCCTACCTCCCCCCACAACCTCGAACTCTTTCATTCTCTCTTTCTCTTTGTTTATTGTGGCCATGATTGGGCTCCATTGGTTTGGGGGGGGGTTCACCTCACTCCTTGTGAGTAGCAATCCTTTTTATCCATCGCTATCAGCCCAGGCCAAGGCCATTCCATGGCTATTTCCAAGCACTCCATAAATGACAGGCATTAAAGCAGACATCTTGATCCCCATCTGACAGAGTGAGAGAGAGAAAGAGAGAGGACACCTGGCAGTCAGCAGTAGATGGAGGCCTGGCATCAATATGGTTTACTTCACTGGTGAATTAAACTATGTAGAGGATAAATTACTCTGTAGTGAAAAACTGGACCCTCTGACACAAAGTGGGCGGTGAGCCTCAGGTATGCACAGCTGTTACCACTGCGACTGCTCTGCTGTAGATTCACAGCAACCTGGAGTTTTTCTGAAACTACACACAGCAATTTTAGGTTGGAATATTCCTGTAACATATGTAATATAACACTTTAACATAACATCACCCCATTGTGTGCGTTTGGAATCATGTTTCAGTTGTATGTTGTGTGCTTTCATCCAGCGAGGGCAGATTCTGAAGACCATAGTGGTACCTGAAAATAGTAGGAGAGTGAGACCTCTGCTTTTTGCTCTAACACAGTCATCAAATAGCAAAGTGGTGGTCTTCAGCAAAATGGGTAATATTCTATTTTCATCACTATGCGAATCACCAGAGAGGTCAGGACAATGACAGTGTGTGTGGAAAGGTGACTATTTTCACCACTCCCCATAAGGCATGGACGTTGACTTACACCTGCAATAACTGTTTTTTAAACCACTTGGGAGCACCAGAAACATGCTGACAAACAATCACATCGAAATGTGTTACCATAGCAAACAGTTACCGAGTTACACATCCAGAAGATGTGGAGCAGCATTGACGTCCATGTGGTGTTGGGTGTGTGGCCACCTGATAATAAATATTATCTCTCTTTTTTAGCTCTGTTTTGTTCTCCACCAACTGATGAGAAAAGGCATTTCTTGTCTGTCTGCTGTTTGGTGTCAGCCAGAAACCAAAACAATCACTGAGAGACACTAAAAACCTCTGTGGACATGAGGAGAACTGCAGTCGAGTGATAATTCTCTGTGGATTCAAGCAGCCACAAGCAGTCATATGATTGACTGATTATAGCCACTCTGAGTCCTATCTCACAACAAATAGCTTTGATTCCGAAGTTGATCTATGTGGAGGCATGTCTAATTACATAAGAGTGGAAACTTTTGAATCAGTGCATCACACAACACATGCACTGTATTGGATTAGTGAAGTGGAAATGTAATAGAGGAAATTAAATTTCTGAAATCAAAGGGTTCATTTTCATGAATCATCTCACCATGCTAAAATTCACAGCTGCAGCTACTTACTACTTGCTTTATGGCTCGATTGTGAACTTGGGTGTGTGCTTGTGCATGGATGTGTGTGTGTGTGTGTGTGTGTGTGTGTGTGTGTGTGTGTGTGTGTGTGTGTGTGTGTGTGTGTGTGTGTGTGTGTGTGTGTGTGTGCGCGCGTGTGCGTGTCGGAGGGCGTGTTTTTGAACATGGGTAAATGTTGACCACCAGTGGCCATGATGAGTTTGGAATCAAAGCCACTCAGCACCCTGCCGGCAAAAGCAACAACAACCCCACTCAGCCTCTTTCACTTTTCTATCCCGTGCTCTCCCATTACTCTCCATTTCACCCCTCTCTCTCCTGACCTTTTTGTCTCTCTCTCCATTTTGCCCACCCACCCCCTTTTCCTGTCATCTCTCCTCTCTTCTCCCCACTCCACCCTTTCACCAAACATAAAGGTATTGCAACATGCATCAGCAGCTCTGTCTTTTATCTCTCCACCTCTTCTATCCATCCTTCTTCCCCAGGAGGAACAGCTCCTCTGCAGATAGTCCTCTCCCCCCTGTGCGCCTCACCTCCCTGGTTGCTCTCCCCCTCTCCATCCTAAATGGAACAGTCATAGATATGCATCTCTTTGCTTCGCTCTAATCAACTTTGACACTCACGCCATGAATAATGAAACAGACATAGATGACAGAGAACGGGGGAGGGGGAGTGTGAGTCACAGTCTGAGAGAGAAAAATTAAAGAAATACTGAGTTTTGGGTGGTTATTGGTTTATTCGTTGACGTACCTGTGAATCTACAAGCATCCAGGAGGAGAGTAATAGGCTGTAATAATTGCTGGTTCCTAAAATCAAAACAAACAAAAAAAAAGAAAAGGCAAATCACTCTTTTTTTCTTGTTCACTGAATCACAGCACAATAAGACTTATTCCTTCCAAATAATTCTGTCTTGTGTTTCTGGATATAGAAAGTATGCTGAGGACAGCCAGTAGTCCAGACAGTCTACGATCCCGAACACCCATGATCACCCCTGACCTGGAGAGTGGAACCAAATTGTGGCATCTGGTGAAGAACCACGACCACTCGGACCAGAGGGAGGGTGACCGAGGCAGCAAGATGGTCTCTGAGATCTACCTGACCAGGCTGCTAGCTACAAAAGTAAGACACAGAGGAGTAAACTACACACCACTGTTTTAAAAGTTGATTCAAAACAGGATGTAAAAACTCTCAAACAGCCCTCAGAACCATTGGGGGACAGTAAAACTCACCAGTGAGACTCACACTAATGGAATCTTTTCAGCATTATCAGCTATTTAAAGCTGAGTGATCCACCTCACCTATTTAATGGTAGTGGAAATATGCAGGTCATCGAGGAGTCTTAAAATGTATTAAATCACATCATCAAAATTCAAAGCATTCCTAAATCTGGCAAATGTATATACATTTTACATTTACAGTCCTTCATTTGATGCTTTCGTCCAAAGTGCCGTCCAAAAGAGGCACATTACAAGCCACAGTAACTCAAGGAGGCCAAGTAGCATGAAGGAACACATAAGTATACAGCAAATAAATAGAAAGGGTTTTTTTCTTGAGAGAGAGATAGAAAGAGAGGTTACATTAGGTGAGTAGTTGCTCTTACAAGAGTGCTCTCAAATTGAGTTTGCTAACTCATTCTGTTACCAACACAGGAGAAGAGTTTGGGTTGAGACTTCTTGCCTCACAGTGATGGTAGAACTAGTTGTGGTTCACTTGCAGATCATGGTGAATGAGAAGTCTCATAAACCTGAAGGAAGGAGTTCAGGTAGGCAGGTGACATGCAAGTGGCCACTCTGTAGACAAGCACTTGAACTTAAAGCGAGCAGCAGGAGGGAGCCGTTGGTGAACAGTGAACCGAACTGAAGACCAGACTTCCAGACGCATGGCCAGAGATAACCAGCGTACGAGGAGTTGAGCAGCAAATTCAGTCAGATAAGACCTCATCTTTCTGATGTTATTTATGTGAAGCACTATGATTCAGTGGCAGATGAAAAATGCTTAGTGAAAGTTCATCAATCACGATGCCCAGATTTGAAATCCACGCCAACATGGATCGAGAGTGGGGTCGTATGACAGCAAGGACAGATAGAGCTGGGTATCTGTAGCATAGCAATGGTAAGACAAACCGAGCAGATAACCACACCAAGGGGGGTGGTGGAGATTGAGAGAGGAGGAGCACCGAGCACCTTGGCTTCTTCTCCTTCTCATCTTCAGCAGTGCAGTGAGTGCGATGAGCTTGACAGACTTGACATCATACTGGTTTGGTTTACGAGAGGAAATCAGAGACAGCCTTGCATAGGAAAGGTAGTTGTTTTCTTGAAATGGGTTCAGCGTGTGCTTTTTCAGCAGTGGAGTAACATGAGCCTTCTTAGTGTAAAGGGGGGAGGGGCATATAGCAGTGGGCAGCAGTTACAAGAGAACCAGCTTTTCAATTTCCACTGGTAATAAGCAAAAAACAGATTAATAACAGGTGGACATGTGGTGCAGAGTACAGGGACGCAGATACAGGAGGTATGGGGAGAGGGGTAATTTGTCGAGGAATTGAAGATTTGGCCATGCATGATGAAAAAAACAGGCAAATGCAATTGAGAAGCTCATCTTGTCCTTGTCTCTCCATGGCTGTCTTTCTGTGTCTGTCTGCCTGGGCGTCTTGTCTATGCAGATCTCAGTCCTTTGATCCGCAACTGGGACAAAATTCATTCCTGTTCCATTTCGCAACGGCTGACTAAATACAATCCCCAAACATTTCCGCGGTAATAGATTCTGCCAGATGGAGAAGTCTGGGAAACAAATGTGTTGTTAGGGAAATTCATTTAGCTACATTTGATGTAATATTGAAGCATTGTCATTGGAGGAAAGAGCCATCCCAATCTAAGAGCTGAGGTTCCTGTTTGTGATTCTGTCACAGTCACAGAGCCAGAGTTATCACTGGGATTCCCAGTGGTGCCATTCATACTAAAAATGTACACACTTATGGCCCATTCCGGTGCTGTGGATACAAGTGAGAGGAAGTTCCACACTGTGTTCTCTTTCACAACACACTGAAACTATATTTATTGTCATCCTCTACCTTCTCTCTGAATGTTCAGAAAATGTTCATCTCCTCCGGGTGAGTGGAATGATCATGAGTAGTAGCACAGAAATGATCCTTGTGAATGACCAAAATCAATACAAGTAATAAAAAACAAACAAAAACTCTCTAAAAACGAAGGCAATATCACCTGTTTTAAAATGTCAAAAGAAATCAGTGACAGACCACACCTTAAAGACAGGGATTCACAGCTCACAGTTCTTTAGAACAATGTGAAACCTTAACATCTAATGTCTCAGCCACTTTAAACCACTAATGTGTGCGCTAAACTCATTTCCATTTTAAAACCATTACAAGTTACAGTTGAAACAGTCATCCACACAGCAGCATAAAGGCAGAACCCTTGCTCTCTGTCCTCGTCCTTTAGGGTACGTTACAGAAATTTGTGGACGACTTGTTTGAGACCATCTTCAGCACGGCCCACAGAGGAAGCGCACTGCCACTGGCCATCAAGTACATGTTCGACTTCCTGGACGAGCAGGCCGACAAACACTCCATCACAGACTACGATGTTCGACATACCTGGAAGAGCAACTGGTAAGTGAGGGAGCTGTTCTCTTTTCACCTGTACCTACTGAAAAATGGATCACAGTACCATGGGAACTGAATACGGCGTTCCAAGATGGCATCCCATTCTGAATTTCTCTTCCAGCACAGAGAGATCTCCAGGCCTCTTCACTTTAAGCCCTCGTGACATTTGCAGTAGAGCCTCTTGCTGGCTGAGTGACTGCCCACCATAATAATGATACTAGAATAATATGTTGATTTAAATATAAGTTTAAGTAGTTTCAGTTATTTTTTAACCAAACATTGCCAGGTTCCAGTTTCTCAAATGTGAGGATTGGTTGCCTTTTTTTTGTCTTAGTAAACTGAATGTCTGGGTTTTGGAGTGTTGGTCACCCAAAACAAGCAATTTGATGAAATCACTTTGGGCTTTAGGAAAATTTAATGGCCACTTTTCTCTGACATTTTAATGACCGAACAAGTAATTGATTGTTCCAGAAAATACTGAAGAGTCAAACCTACCTAAACATACTCATTTATGCCCCTATATTGGACCAAATATGTACTGGGACATTGTGTTAATGGTAATGTTATAAAACCATTTGCAAATGGCTGGAAAGTAAATATCTTGGTGACTGCATACCAATTCAAAGATGAATGAATTACATTTTATTACAGATTAGCATTGCAATATATGTTCTAGAAATTATTTATTCACATTTATTTCTTGAACAGATTTTACTGTATTTGCACAGCATTTAGTTGAACTTTTCATGAAGTTCTGCCCAGTTTTTTCTACCAGTCAGCTGCTGCATTGCCTGAACATGGTGAACCCTACTGAGAATGTAAACCATGAGAGAAACAAGTTTTAATGCATACGATGCACCAATCAGAGCTGGAAATGATGCAGTGTAATATTAATAATAGTAACGTAATCAACCTGAAGGAAAGTACTCAGTCTCTTGGAATGGTGGTGTATAAGACAGGGTGCATGGTAATACAGGACATTGCCATGTCACATTTAATTATGTATGGTTACATGTTTCCTTCTCTCCAGTCTTCCTCTGCGGTTCTGGGTGAACGTCATCAAGAACCCCCAGTTTGTATTTGACATCCATAAGAACAGCATCACGGACGCCTGTCTGTCTGTGGTGGCCCAGACCTTCATGGACTCCTGTTCCACGTCAGAACACAAACTAGGAAAAGACTCACCTTCAAATAAGCTTCTCTACGCTAAAGACATACCCAACTACAAGAACTGGGTAGAGAGGTAAGTCAAAGTTGAACCCAGGCAAACTGACATTCAAATCAACTGTATTAAATTAGAAGCAAATCAATATATCCACAGCTGGAAATGCTAAGTGAAAAAGTTCGATATGGGTTGTTGGAAGCTGGAAGGGCTGACTAAACAGCAAATGTGTCTTCAAGAGAGGTGGTGAGATCAAAGTTAAGTACCAAGCTAAAACAACTGTACGATCATAAGAACATAACAGGTTGAGCTTTATCTGGTACTAGCATTTAAAGCCTTCAACTGAGTCAGAGCACATAACTGGATTAAATTAGTGCAAAGAAATCATGAAATGCAACCTGGTTCCGGGCCTATAAGTAGGAAACGCAGTTGGATAATACCAGCTCTGTCTAAGAAATTTTAAACCTGCCATGTGAATTCAGGTCCAAGACAAAAATTCCCTTTTATTTTCAAATCCACTTCAACTGTAAAGAAGAAAATGATGTAAGAAAACACTGACAGATTTGTAGCAACTGTTTGCCATCTCTCTGCAAACACAGGCTTCCTGAAAAATGTCCTCTGGTTCACCCTTCATCTTTTATTCAGCTGCAGAATGTTTAACTGAACTCGAGATAAGTTATGCTCCAGCGACGCTTGCCACAGTTGTTTCCACTTTTGGGGAAGAGTCCAGAATTCTTTAAGAAGCTTTGTTTGGCAGTGTGCGTAACAGCTCCTCCCACAGTATGCATTGATGATGGAAGAGTTGGGATTTTTATCCAGATTGCCAAGATACCATGTTTACAGAACAGAGAGAAACAACTGATGATGGTAATTAATTCATCATCCCATCAAAAATTAAAAATAAATCATTTGATTGGACTGTGTTAAAAAGTAAATTAGATGCATTCTTCTCTCTCTTCGGCTGCTGCAGCACTCAGGAGCTAAAAACAGAAGAGCAGGAAGGTATCCTGGTAGATGGTCCATTTCTTCATTTCGAGCAACATTCTTGAATGTGCTACAGTACGTCCTAAGGCTTGCAGAGAGTATTTGGAGGCAGTATGAGATAAGGATTTATAGGTGATATTTAATTTGGCACAGTTAAACCTTGTTTCTATTATGCCTCCAAACCCGCACTCCAACCCTGGCCTGCCCTGCTGCAGTAAACCTGGAGATAGTTGAGATATGGATTCTGCAAACAGGTCCCAGTGCAGCTCAGTAGTGGGATATATTGTTAATACACTGCATTTTTCACTCAGTGTGTTTTCTGCCTGTCTCACTTTCAATGAACTGTTTGCTCCTTGGAAGCAGCCAACAACGCTGAGTCGATAATGTGAAGGTTGATGGTTGCTCTGACAGGATGGACCTCATTAGGGACTGAATGAAAATGATTGGGATGGGGAAGGAGGCTGAATTTTAACATATATCTCATCATCATTTATATGTATTCATTTATTTAAAAGGCTCTCCTCAGCATTAATGTTGATCTTTTCTTTATCCTCCCTTTGACAGTGAAGCTAACTACAAAACTCTTTGCTCATAATCTCAAAATGATATTGTGAGGTTGTGTTGATTTAGGACCCAAAGGGAAACCTCAGACAAGAGGCTTGAAACTGTTCAAAGGCAATTTTATCAGGAAGTTGGTGAGATGGGGTATGGAGAGCTGGGCCAGGGTTGACGGTGGAGCGGGGCAGCCAGCGAGGGCTTCACTGTTGGCTGGAAGGCGGACTGGTGAGGCGCTGAGCGAGGCAGGCGGGGAGAGGTCACTCGAGCATAATGAACCTGAGGCACGAGGAAACAAAGTAAATCTGGGTTCAGGTAAATAAGAGAAAGATATTGACGAGGGCGAGAGCTTGGCCTTAGCGTTAGTACTACATACAAACTGAACAATCTGCTGAAGACTGGAGTGAAGATCGGGGTTGGATGTGCTGCTTGGGCTTGATGAGTGCGGGTAGATTGGCAGCTGGAAGGAAACGAAGGAGAGAAAAACACTAGGAGTGAGTGAAAGGTGCAGCTGCGACCACAACAAATACATCTAATTTTGATCTGCTAAATAAAGCGAGTGGATACATGCAGCAGCTCTGACACTGCTGATGGACTTTAACCCAGTATTTTCACCCCACCCTGAATTATGTTACATGATTACTAAGGGATGACCAAGGCAGTGATGGCTGGATAATACAGCTTATCAGGGAAATCAAATCTAAATCTGGGATGATACGAAGTCAAAAGACACCTCCCCCCGAGAACAAATCCATAACAGCCCCCCTTCTCTGACTCCTCTCTTCTTGCCTAATAATTTTCCTTCAGTCCCTTAGTTTTCAAGCAGAAAATCTTAAACCTGTGTGTGCTATTGAATGATATCCTGTCCACCCCTCACATGTCCATTTGTCCTGTTAAAGTGTCCTTGAGAGAAACATCCACTGAACAATTAAAATGGAACTGGATCAGTCCTCCACTGAGAAGACTGGTCACCAGCTGCCACTGCTTGCATTCAGAATATTTAACAACCGCCTGTAAGTCAAGTTTGGGATGGAATACAGATATGTGCAACCTCTCCTCCAGGTATTACTCCGATATCTCCCGTATGCCGGCCATCAGCGATCAGGACATGAGTGCCTACCTGGCAGAGCAGTCCCGCCTGCACCTCAGCCAGTTCAACAGCATGTCTGCGCTGCACGAGATCTACTCCTACATCACCAAATACAAAGACGAGGTGAGCTCTCACCGGATGTGGAGCAGAATCAAATAGAATGGACAAGAGTGTTGTAATTACTGGGTAGAAGCGTGTGCTGTGACATTGTCCCCATTACTTGTGTTGACTAATACCATGAGGTCATTTTAATTCAATTACACTGATAACCAGTCCACATCGGTACAGGCTGGAAGGCACTATCACCATTAGGATGCACATTAAGGCGTGAGCTTAACACATTATGAAGCTAATGGAGCTTCATTAAATTTACACGATTTTTTTCCCCAAAGACCTACATGTACAGTATTCTGTACAAACAGGAGTGTGTGTGTGTGTGTGTGTGTGTGTGTGTGTGTGTGTGTGTGTGTGTGTGTGTGTGTGTGTGTGTGTGTGTGTGTGTGTGTGTGTGTGTGTGCGTGCGCATTGCATATGTTAAAGGAATAGTTCGATATTTTGGCCTCATTTGCTTTCTTGCTGAGAGTAAGATGAAAAGATCAATACCACTCTGCTCTATACACACTGAATATGATGCTACAGCCAGCATAATCTTGCCATTGCCGCAAGGTTGCCAGGCAACCAGCAGAGACTCCAGGAAGTACATATGAGCATGACAAAATAAACTGTGTAAAACTATCCAGGACATGTTCTGTGTGACACACATGCAGAACTACCACATCCCATATACATTCTTTGTATTAATTGTATTGTTTACAACTTACAAAAACTCTTTATTTATGGTATTGGTCATTAGTTCTTTTATCATATATTACACCTATTTTTCCACATACTTGTGTACATAATCATCCTGTCTATTGTTTACCTTTATTTGTTCACTTTTGTTGTCCTGGTTGTTAGCTCTTATGCATATTCCTGTATAAGTAAATTGAGAGCAGGAGAGAAATCCCTTGTATGGCTGCACATACTTCGCCATTAAAGCTGATTGTGATTCAGGAACACACGTGCGGGAAGTTAGCCAGCTTCATCCACAGGAACAATCGATAGTTTGAATTTTTGGTTGGCTTTCTTACTGAGAGTTAGGTGAGGAGATCGATATCACTTCCATATCTGTCCTGATAAAACCAGCCTGTAAAAACAGCAATTTGGTTTTAATTTTCTTGGCCGGGAGCACTGACTTCAGCTGTTTGCCAAGCAAGGCAGGTTACTACATATATGTACAAATAACAAGTATGTTGCTTTTACACTTTTTTTTTACACGAGATATCACATGTTAATTCGTGAGCTTTAGAGGTGCTGGTTATTACCCTTCCATCCCTTTATTTTCTGTTGCCATAAATAAGTGGTGGAAGATAAGTCGCCTCAGCCTCTTCTCCTCTCCTCCTTCCTCCTCTCCATCCCTCCATCGCAGCAGTATTACAGTAGTTAGGCTGGCTGCTTGCAGCTGGCTCCATTCAAACCAACAGCTCCCCTTCATTACGGCCTATTATCCAGATGTAGGCAGCTGCACCGTCCCATCGCCTCTAACACATGCCTTGACCTTACACGCACGTTCACACACAAAAACACACAGGCATCAATGTACATGGATGTCCTTAACGCACTCACATACACGTGCTAATGCACATAGGCACATTCACCACAACAAGGCACCACAAGGACAAATGCACACATAAATACAGCATCTTTCTAGGCTGTGCTGCAGCACCTCCTCCCTCCCTTGTTTATGGTACACTTAATAAGACACACACACACACACACACACACACACACACACACACACACACACACACACACACACACACACACACACACACACACACACACACACACACTCCTGTACACACTCCCAGTGGCCATTAACATGCCATTATAGACATCCCACTGACCCTCACATCTGCCCCACTAACCATGTCCATGTTGTCAGCATCAGTTTAAAATGTAATCACTAACAAGGAACTGAAATTAGCCCCAGAATGCTGAAGAGCTGCGGTATCTGAGCACCAACACGTGAAGTAACAGAGTCACTCAGTGATTTGCCTCATGCTACAGCATTGAAATAATTGATCAGGATCTGATGATGTGGTTTAAGCTTTCCTCCATATTTGTGCGCAGATCCTGTCGGCGTTACAGAAGGACGAACAGTCGCGCAGACAGCGGCTCCGCGGCAAGCTGGAGCAAGTCATCGACACCATGGCCCTTGCTAGCTGAGGACCGGCCAATCACGCGCCTTGGCTAGCAGACAACTGGCCAACCAACACGCCTTCCCTGACAACCTTTGTGACATTTTGACCCTTGACGTTTGAAGTCTGTCATTATCACCCTCACGAACAGCAAAGAGCAGCAGCGGAAAAGACTGCAAGGACACAAGCACCCAGCAGCAGCAGCACACTGGAGAGACAGCAGCGTTTGGAACTAAGGCCCCGCCGGCCGGGTTGGCTTCTTTTTTCTCTCTCTCTCTCTCTGAGCCACCAACCCAGCCCCAAACAACCAAATCAAGCGCACCCTCAGATGATATGGACCTCAGCTCAGGAGAGCATTTATTTTCATCAAGGCCGTCATCACAGCTAGAGTAGTACAGGAGAAGCAGTTGGGTACTTTGGCCACAATCAGGACCAGTACATGCACAGTGACCATAAAGTCATCTAGCTGGACACAGAGCTGAAATGCTTCGGGAAAAGTACAAGCTGCCAACAAGTAGCTTTCCACAGCCAAGGCTACGGTTCAGACTGTGAGCCAATAAAAATCCAGGATATATTAATGTGATACTTGATCCCTGCTCTGATGCCCTCCTCCACAGGGAGGTCAGAGGTCAGGGACAGCTACAGAGCAGCAGCCATGAAGCTGGTAGAGATTCAGTGTGTTGCTCAAAGACACTTCTTCAGGGTGGATGCTTGACAACACAGAGGCTGCTGCCACTGCAGGGCAACCAGGAGGAAGGACTTTGCAGGGAAACTCTTCCTCCAGTACTGACTCTCCCACTCTTTATCAACAGGAACTCCACTGTAGTCTAACAAAGGACGTTTTCAGTTTCATAACTCTGCATTTGATTTAATATTGCATTTGATTTCATTTTCCCTCCAAACTGCCTACTCTCCCCAGTGCTGTGCCACTTGTGTTACTGCTGAATTTGCACAACGAAGCTAAATCAAAAGAGAGAAGAAGATATATGAATATATATATATATATAGATATAAATACAACCTTTTTGTTTTTAAAACAAGTGGAAAATTGAAAAAAATGTTTTTTCATTGTAATGTATAAAAGATAGAAGTTTGATTTGATATTTCCAAGATGGAAAAATTCTGAAAACACAAGGAAAAAGTCGTCCTGTGCCATGTTTTACTTTGAATGTTGTTTAGTGCAAAGAGACTTCTTTTTGTTAGATGAAATGTGCTATGATGAAAATGTTGTCATGCTTAGTGACTGAAAGTGAGAGTTTAAAAATAGGTAAATGGCAAAAAAAAACAAAACAATATATATATATATATATATATATATATATATATATATATATATATATATATATATATATATATATATATATATATATATTACAGACACTTTCTATATGTCATGAGGTCTTGGGGCCGATGTGTGCTACATGTTAGGCTCTAAAGGCAGTCAAAAGACAAATGATGTCTGGAAGTCGCCTGCGAGCCGCCCGACCTACAGTGCTTTGTGTTTGTTTTAGAGAAACCAAATACATGGAGGCCTGGTCAGCTGATTTAGATGAGACAAAAGTCATTTCTGTGGAGGCCAGCCTCACGCTGTGGTAGCAGACAGCTGTAGAGACACTAGGCAGTTGTTTAAGTTGAACCCTGGCCTTGGTCCCTGGTCTTGTTTTCTAGACTTCTCCTCTTTGTCCGAAAAAAGTAATTAAGGTGTGCCATCCAAAATCAAGGCCAGTTGGGTGTGCAGAAGAAGGGGAAACAGTATTGTTTAATTTTTGGCTTGTTTTCTGGTCTTCAGTAAGGGTGGTACAGCTAAAGGTTGATTTTTGAAATGTGAATGTGGTTTCTGAAAAAGATAATGAAATGTAGCTTGATTTATGTAAGTGTTTTTCGTACCAGTTGAAGGCCTTTCTCCTTTAGCGTTTTGTGGTTTTATAGGGGTAAAAAAAAAAGAAGAAAAAACTGAAAAAGTTAAAATGTTTTCCTTCCAGTTCGTGCTGCTCCACATTTACTCGCAGTGCTTCAAAAAACATGCATTCATGAACAAGACATTCCTTTCTCCTGAGTGTAAAAAAGGTACAATGCTAATAACAAAGGCTAGAATACACAGAAAAAAAACCAGGGTAATATATACTGTATGTGGTGGTCCATCCTGTAAGAGCTCGTTATGAAATGTAGAGCATCAGACCAGACATATTAACAACCAGATCAGATGGATCAGAGGTCAAGGAAAACACTCCTCTCATCCCTCTTGTCCCTGTTTGTTTTGATAGTAAATAGAAGAAAAGCAGGCTTAAAAAGCATCAAATGCACTTTTCAGAACAGAACCACAGGACAAACAGTTACCGATGCCTCAAAATCATATTCTGTTTCTTCCTCTTCAGCAGTGCTTCCCTCAGATTTGTTTTCCGTGTGAAAGAGTCTAACCAGTCCACACTGGAGTGCTGTTTCAGTCCAGCTCAGATGGCGTGGAGCTTTGCAGGTGCATCAGGAACCTTACAGTCCTGGGCTGCCAAGAAAAGCCCAGTAGGTTTCCTTCAAATCCTCTGTGTTGTCGTCTTGGTTGTTTGAGAGCCCGTGCTGAGACAGTTTGAGCTGCAGTTTCAGAGAGGAAACTAAAAGATTGCAGAAAGTCTTACTTTCTGGGTTTTTCTATCTCGGTGATGGATCACTGTGATTGCAGGGAGAGCTGCTCTTCAGTACAATCCAGTGGGCCAAAGGAAAACCCCAAAATACTTTTAAGCCCAGTAAAACTATTAGACCTTTCCATCCCATTTTGTCATTCACACATTCAAATTCTTGTGTTTGTTCCAAAAGGGCGAACACAGACGGCCCTCAGCTGGGAGACTGAAAGCATGAGCAACCAGACGGACCACTAACTGACACATCCAGTCAGAATTGTGCGTTCTTGGCTGTTTTACTGTAAGAAATCAAACTGTCACTATTGCATTTGGTGCGACTGGTGACTTTGTGGTGATCTGCCCCTTTGGATTGTACCTATGAGCAGCAAATATATGATTTTAAAAATGGCAAATAATAAAATAATAGCTCTTAGCTGATGTTAGCTGCTGCACATGAGGTGATGAACTAGATAACATGCTCATCTAAAAATCCGTCAGAATGCTTGGTTAATCGAAGGATATTTCCCGGCTATATTCACATTGAAGTGAACTCCATGTATTCCTTACTGTTGGCAAAATTAGCATTCTGTTGTTGCCCAAGCGTCACTTTCTAGGGAAAATGAATATATGGCAAACTTAGACTTTGTAACTTTGACTCAGTCCATTTTTCAGCCCTCTCCTTTGTCCATATCCTTTTACTTTGTCCAGGTGTTAAAACAAATTTTTCATATATACCTGTACCAACTCTTACGCCACCAAACCATCACAGATTGCTGCTGTCAAGTGAAAACTCTCGAGCCCAACAAAAATACTTTGCCCTTCATGTTTAATGAAACCCTTTAAAAAAGTATATACTGATCTTCAGACGTTGGCCTGCTGTTCCCACTGAGAGGCCGTGTTTTTCTCTGACAGCAGAAATATGTGTGTGGACTGAATGAAATGTACTGTATGTGCTTCAATACTTGAACCGCTGATCTACACAGGGTAAAACAACATACAGGGCAGCTGACCAAAGCTTTATTCATCCACATCAGGAGAATAACTCTGTGACAAGAAATTATCTTTGATCCATCGGCTCTCCAGTTCCTCCACAAAATGATTTTAGTGCTCATTACAGCTATTTAAACACCCCCTCATTGAAGGTGTTTAGTGTTTGTCTTTATGCTTGATGAATGGTGAAATTGAGGCGATGTTCCTTCCATGAAGAGGCACTCATTAACACCATTCAATTTGAATTAATAACTGAGACAGTCTGAGGATGTGGACCACTGCATTGATGTTTGACTGCTGCTTCACTTGCTCAATTGTTCTTTTGATGAAGACGTGTAAAGATGATTTTAGTGATGTGGAAAGAGTAATGAGGCTTAGTCAGTAACCCCAAGGATCACTTTGTAGGGAGTAAAAAAGAAAAAAAAGTTCAGTAAGATGGCGAGATAAGGCCCACTTTGTCTCTGGTTCTTTTGTTTCTTAGTTTTGCTTCTTGTTTTCTGCTTCACCACTTGTTGGGGTGAAAGATGAAAAGACTTGGGCAAGGCAGAGGAAGCGCTTTGAAGACCATGGTATCGCTTCATTTTCCATTCCGTTGTATCTGTGGCGTTCGACTTCCACTCAGAAAAAGACAGTGATGAAGGAGGGAGGAGGAGGAGGAGGGTGGAGCGAGAGAAGGGAAGAGGTGGAGGGAGAGATTCTCTCGGCGATTGACTGACGCAGAGCTGTTCACTGTGCCTTGTCAGCCTCTTCCCATACTGAAAGTCACGTTTATTTCCATACACTCAAAAAAAAAAGGACAAAGAAATAGATGTAAATATGCATTTTGACAACAATCATGTACTTGAAGAACAGTGCAATATTTTAGGAGAAGTGCTCATTTGCTTTCTCTGAGAGTGAGATGAGAAGACTGGTACCAATCCCATGTCTGTGTGTTGAGCACAGGGCTGGAGTCAGGACACGTTTAGCCTAGCTTAGCATGAAAAAGGTACACTGGCCATGGTAAAACGCCTACTGACACCTGTAAAGCTGGCTCAGTGACAAATTGTATGTCCTTTATTTGACCTTGGATTAAGAGAAATGTGTTGATTTATGGGAGAGTAACATGCTTGAACTACAGTCTCCAGAACACAGTGACTGCAAAGAAAAAACTCACAAATAACCATTTTTTCATCCTCTTTATTGGTCATGCAACGGATTAAGCAACACAAACAGGGTTGTGCATTTCAGGTTGTTGGCATGTTGCTTCGCCCCTTCTTTCAGTCTTGCTAACCTGAGCTAAGCTAACTACCTCCCGACTCCAGCTGTGTTCTGAACGTACTGGCACATGATTAATATTATCTTCTCAGCCTTGAAAACAAAGTGAAAAAGCTCACTTCCTGTTTGCGAAGCTGGACCAGGAGCTGGTCAGCTGAAAGAAAACAATGAACATGTCACATCTTGTCTTTCTGCTAAACTAAGCTAAGCTAACTATCCTGGCTCTAGCTTTAGCTCACAGACGTGCGAGTGGTGATCCTCTCACCTTTACTCGCTCTCAGCCATAAAGTGAATAAGGTCATTTCTTGAGAAATGCTTTCAAAAACCCACACTATGTTTTCACATTTCCTGAAAGCCATCTGTAAATCTATTCTGAAGTGTATGTCAAATGTACTTATTTTTCAGTATGGGCAGCACCCTCCAACATGACACCTCCTCACCACCGCACAACCTTAATACTTCCCTCATCTGCCATTTTTGATCCCTCCGAACAGCAACACTCAGAAGTTTCTCATCCCTCCGGTTCTCTCCAGCTTCCTCACCTGCTGTGTTCACTTTGATTAAAGAACATTTCAGAGAAGGAGCATGGGACGTAAAATACCTTCACACACAGATTAAAGAGGAGAGAGGTAGAAAGAAAAAAAAAATACCTTAAAGAGTTTTAATACTTTATGAATTCTGATACCTTTTTAAGAGTTTCAGACTTGAAGCTGCTGTGACAGGTTTTGGCTGTTTCACGCCCGTGTAAATATCCTGCTCTTTCCTATTTTGCAGATTTATTACGTGTAAATAGACACGCATCAAGGAGAGATTAAACATGTTTTTCGCTAAAGCGGGCTTGTCTGATGTTTTCATTCCCCGTCCCCGTCCCTATATACCCTCAAAGTTGTGGATTTGAAAGTTGTAACAAGTTTTAGGTTTATCTCAAGTTCACGTCACCACAAGAGAACTTGAAAGATCAAAGCAGCACATATGAGACTTAAATGTTATTGTACTCTATGCAGTCTGTTCAAGCAAATACTGCTGCTTCTGTTTGATTTCCACTCTTTTTTTACAGCTCTATTGATGAGGACATGGACAAGGATGAGAAAGAAAATGATAAAAAGTCTTCACTTTACATTCTCTGCTGTCAGAAATCCCTTCCTGAAGCGAGCCAGGAAGATGCAAAGCTCAGTTTCAAGAGTGCAATCATCATCCACATCCACTCACTTCTCCAACCATGTGAAAAGAGTGAAACTGTCCCAGGGAGTGCCAGACCAGTGAATCCTTCAGATACGAGTGCTACATCACAGTAATGATGTGATAGAAAATGTGCTTCAATATCCCTGTGTTGCAACTTTTTTGGAGATCAGTCCATCCGATTTGGCTTACACTGTAAATCTTTCAAAACTAGAGAGATCATCAGACAGCTGAAATATACAAGATGTCACTGAGTGGGGAAAATGTCCAAAAACAAACAGCAAGATACAGCATGGAGGGGTCATGAAAGTTTATTTGTACTTTAGTGCAAATTAGCAAATGTTACCACGCTAGCCTAAGATGGTGAACAGTAAATATCATCATGCTAAAGTTGGCAGCTAGCATTTAGCTCAAAGCACTGCTGTGCACAGCCTCACACAGCTGCTCGTGTGTTTGGAGATTATTATGCTATGTTCATGTCATATCAGAGTTATAGTAATTATGAGTTTCTTGAGTTGTCAGATGACATGAACATTAGCAAGTTGATAACACGAGAGTCTTTCCCATCTCTACAATCTATCCCATATAATGTGACATGCCATAAGGCTGTGTCTAAAATAACAACATATTCACTATGTAGTGCATGACATTTAACCTTAGTTTGCTCTGGGGTTAGGGTAAGGGTCCAGATTTTGCCCTCAAAAACTCCAACAACACAATGAAAAATTGCATGTACACTTTTTTTCTGCCAACAACGAAAAGGCGAACAAATGCGAATGAAAATTCCTGTGTCCAAAGTGTCCGCATCCTGCTCACTGCAGAGTAAATCGCTTTATATTACAGTCAGTACAGTCCTTCGGTCTTGTCATTGATGTCGTCACTCACGTCTCACCGACTGTCCATTACGAGCTGGAAAACGTAACTTTTTAAATGTGTCGGGCCCCTCCCTCGGGAGCAAGAGGATTTGACAGACAACCCATCAATCAAATTAGAAAGCCCATTATGAAAACATAAAGAGGAGAGATTCAGATCTCCAGAGACAGTCTGCCCTGGATATCACAGACACCTCGTCTTTGTTCTGAATGGGATTGACCTCTCTTTATTATCCTAAGTGCTTTTTTCATTCTTCCTCCACCTGTGGGGCCTTTTCAGACTCTGGCTCTTATTTCTTTCTCTGCATGGTGAGGCTTCAATCTGGGGCTGGATGGACGGCAGATTGCAGCATTTGTAATTATTTGTGTTCCACCCTGTTTCTTTTTTCTTCTCTTTAATATCTCTGAAATCTCTCTCCCTTCCTCTGCTGACTGTGGTCCTTCAGAGAGGCAGCCTGAGTGAGTTTCCTCAGGAGTTTCTTTCCCACTCCCCTTCTTCTCTCCATCCTATCCTTTAATTTTCCTCTTGCATATTATTTGGATTCCCTGCTGTAGCACTTGTCACAGAAGATAGAGCACAGCAGTGTTTAGATAAAACTATGGGTTGCACACACTCTCACTGACAGCAGACTCCACCTCCCATCGCCTGCAGCCCCTCCGTCTGGCAATGTGTTCAAATATCTCAGGGCATCAGATTACCATGTTTGAATTGTGCTTGTTGTGAAAAATCACTCTCCCTCTCTTTTATTTTCCTCTTCTCTGTTTTTTTTTTTTTTTTTTTTTTTTTTTGTGTGCCTGGAGGCTTTTCTGGCAACTCAATCACCCGACTACTCTCAACACAAATACTCAGCCGTCCTCTATGATGCCCCGCCACAGAATAAACGACAGTCGCATTGGCTTGGACCCACACGGCCGACTCTCAGCTGGAGATTAAACTGCGATAAAACTCCTGTGTTTCTCCAGAGAGGAGAGGAGAATATCAGAGAATAGAGAGGAAAAAGACTAAGAGAAAAAGCCACAACAGGTAAGAAGAGCGGAGACGGAGAGGGGAGCAGTGTAGACAGGGAAAGCAGGAGAGAGAGGAGAGAGAGAGAGTTGACTGTGGCTGTCTCAGAGGAGGCGGCGGTTCATACTGCCCGGCTGAGATCTTGCCCGTTCTGTTTTTATGAAGCCCCAATAAATGACAAGCAGCAGGGGAAATAAGATGATAGTGCAGAATCAGGGCTGCCTCCTCTCTGTCACAGCCGAATTACACGCAGTGCTAAATTGTGACTGTGTGGGTGCATGTCTGGATGCACTTGAGAACAAGCAAAACAGAAGTGAATTTGCATAAATCAAAGTGATCCCGATGATGTAATAGTTATTCAACCTATGTTGGCTGTGCCCCCTGATGTCCCACAGGTCTGCCAGGTGAAAGGGAAGCAATGGGATTATACAGTCCTGGTGTGTTTGGAGCTGATGGAGGAAAGGCTTTGAGCGAGGCCTGACATCTTAGATCAAGATGGAAGCCAGTGTGAAGGTACCTTTTGATGCTGCACTTCTGATTTTGTTGAATTTAAACATTTTCACCCCTTCCAAATTTTTTGTTGCTGTGACTCCCTGAAGTAATTAGAAGATGCACTGATTTCCAAAAGGCATAAAGGTAAAGACTGATCTGGTTTCAAAAAGCCTTATCCAGTGACTTATGTCCAAATATCTGTATGATCCCATCTACCTCATCTGTACTCTGTTTAGTACTAATTAGCACTTATTGGCATAATGACATGCAAAACTAAGGTGGTGAACATGGTAAACATTCGACCTGCTAAACATCAACATGGTGACATTGTCATGAGCATGTTAGGATGTGGATATTGGCATTTAGCTTAAAGTTCCAACGCGCATAAGTCCAGTTTCACAGAGCTGCTGGCATGCTGCATGCCCTTAGTCTCGTTCCTGTTTGACTGGATTTCACTGTCACTATTGACTTTGGGGTTCTAGGTGGTAACTGTTTGCCTGGTCATCCATAGAGCCACTGTTGGCTGACCATGGGACTAAACATAGTCTTGGAAATATTTGTGGTTTATTGTTTGTGGTTAGTTACACCCCTAGCTTCATATACCCTCCTCATTAAGTAGTCTGAGTATTTCTCTTTCTTAATGGGATCTCTTGCAGACTTTGATGCAAATGCAGTTTTACCAAAGGACTCTCCCAGTGACTGTCTGAGCAGAATTGGGGAGGGGAGCTCGTTTCTGAGACTGAGCCCTGTTAAAATTGACTTTCATTGCACCAGGCAAGATCAATGAATTCCAGAATAGCACCCATAAGGGAGTTCCTATAATACTTGAGGTCTGATTGTAAGTGCTTCTCTGGCAAGCGGCGAATGACAGACCACTGGAGCCAATGAAAAGCAAATGTGGCATTAGGAATTCAGCTTGTAGTTCAGCTCAGGCTATTTTCACCAACCCTGACCCCCCGCCTGCCTTGCTTCTCGGCAGCCCTGCAGGGACTCACTTCACCTTTCCTCTCACCAGCCGTCGAGCTATCCTCACACTTTCATCTCTCTGTCTCAGCAGGATGGACGGATGCTTGGGAGAGCTGACAGAGGAGAACAAACCTGACTAGACAAACTAGTCATCGTAGACCACCACAACCCCTCCTCACTCTCTCGTCCCTCCATCCTCCTCTGCATTCTTCCACTTCCCTGTCATCCTTTTATCTCTTCTGACCTCTCATCTACCCCCTTGCTCTCTTGCCGTCCACCGTCTCCCCGTCCACCTGCTTTCTCTCTCTGTATCACTGATGGTTTGGCTGCAGGCAGTGCTGTGGCATTAGAAGCAGCATGGGCCTTGAGGAGTCATCTGGTACTAAGCAGAGCTAAGCCCAGCTTCCGAAAAGCATCTTAGCACTTGGGTCTAGAAAGGTTCACAAAGAGTATGAGATGATAGAGCGGTAAAGCTGAGAACTTGACCTCGGACACCTCGAGTCAGCGGGGATCAGACAACTGAGCTGACTAAAGTGTGATCTAAGATGATTTAAGGATTATTATTATTATTTGTGAAGATTTGACATTTGCAATTCTTATGGACCTTGCAAGAGATTCTCAAGAGACCTCTAAACTTTTTTTTTTAAGTATTAACCCTATCACATCATCCTGATTTAGCCATATACTGACTCTCCTGTGATTTCACATCCTGCTTCTCCTTCCTGCTCTGTGTTCCCGCCAGTCCCCATCACCTGACCTCCTCCACCCACCTGCACACCTGTTCCCACTTCCCCATCAGCCTCACAGTGTATATACGAGCCCATCCATTCTTTGGCGGATTGTCTAATGTGTTTTCATCATCTGCTGGGCTGACACGACATGCTATCAGCCTGATAATAGCCCAACCCGACAGGCGTAGAGCATTGGGAACTAAAATGGGCTTTGGGCATGACAATTGTTTGTTTTATTCCATATAGTGTATGACAACTGCAGGACACCTCACGATAAACCATTGTTGTATCACACATGACGGTGGATGCCATTATTTGTTTACATTCTTCCTCCTGAAAATTGGTCCCGAGCACCTCCTTCCCACTGACACACATTAAAGAAAGCAAGCTATAATAAGGCTGGGACCAACTTGTAGTCTGTCATGTCTGCCATTCAAGTCACAGCAGGAATTTATGTAACCATCTTAACACACAAAAATATCATGCAGTCTGAACCGAGCATCCTCTCTATCTGCCAGTATGTGTCTGCAAACACCTGCCTGCTTTTTGCACCTCTGGACCTTTGCCTGATCCCTAACTGGATGAAGATGCCTTACTTTCCGTGCATGTGTGGTATTGACATTTGCCTGTTTTTGAGCACAAGTAAAACTGAACTTTTAACCTTACCTGTCTGTCTGAGTCATGCTTTTGAATCCAAACCTGGTAACACTGAGCTGTTAGAACCACAGTGGTCCCCGGAGAGTCTCCCAAAGCCCCTTGCTAAAGCCTCAACATTCTCTCTTACTCTTTTTAGATCTGTCACATCATGAACCTGATTTACTCCTCAACAGTGATTTGTAAATGGTTTGGAAGGCACAGGCAAATGATGTCATCTTGTTGATCAGAAAACGCTTCTGTGCGTCATTCTAGACATATTTTGTTGTTAAATTTGAAGGACTTGTTCTTTTGAAATT
This sequence comes from Chaetodon trifascialis, assembly GCF_039877785.1. Taxonomy (NCBI): domain Eukaryota; kingdom Metazoa; phylum Chordata; class Actinopteri; order Chaetodontiformes; family Chaetodontidae; genus Chaetodon; species Chaetodon trifascialis. The sequence goes on from NC_092063.1 coordinate 22,924,038, forward strand.
GTTCCTCTTACTAATGGATATGGTGTCAAATTTGATTGTTTACTTGTTGAGCTGAAAAGAGGCTTTTAAGCCCAGAAAATGTAAGATGTTAAAAGGAAGTCTTTCTGTGTTCTCTGTTGTGGGTCTTCAGTTGTTCTGACGGTCTGTGCTTGGTGTTGCCAGGTAGCTTAGACTAAATGTGATAACATATGCAGGCATGTTATGTCTGAGCCACTTATTGCTATTATTGCTCTTTTTGCCCTCGTGTATTTCTTTGTCTGTACAATCCACTCAGTTGCCAGTTTCTTAGGTACACCTACCTAAAACTAAAGAGGGCTTTGTGGTAATTCAACTTTATGGTAATATTGGAGGCTGCAGTTTATGATGCTGTTGAATTACAATGCATTATACTGAAAGATGTTTATATTATTTTTAGTGCTGTCAAAAATATCGCGTTATTAAGACGTTAACGCAAATCAATTTTAACTACGTCATTTTTTTTTTATCGCGCGATTAATGTTCTTTATGACCTTGTGAACTTGTAGTTTTTTTTTATAAGCTGTGGCCACTGCTAGTAACGTTACAAAAACTACAGGATCCGATTGTAAACCGGAAACAAAACAATAGGCACGCCCCACGCGTGTTTTGGTCTCGCCTGCTCGCTAGCTGTGAAAGTGGAGGCGGACGTCAAGCGCAAAACGCCGAAATGGATGTGAACAAGATTCTGAATAGAAAGTTTAGTTTCAAAAAGTTGCCAGATGGGTCGACTGACGAGACCAAAGTTTGGACAGAGGCATATGGATACTGCAACTAAGAACAAGCTTACTGCAGCCATAGCCAAGTAATGTTCATTCTTTCTGTATGGAAATAAGAGGCTGCGTTGATAAACCTCTGGTGAATAAACAGAAGAGCATCATAGTCTGACTGCTTGTATGTTCAGAGGGAACTTAAGAAAGGAAAGTTTCAGCCATGGTTTAACTGCACTATAGGCTGAGTCCTAGTTTACAATGATGTGCACTTTGAAACGTTATTTTGTATCACCCTGTTTTGATCCCTTAGAAAGGGTTGTTGAAGGGGCTTTTTTTGTAACCAAGCATTTATTTTTGTCATCTGTTTATTGACAGTGTTAAATTGTGTGAGATTTGATTCATTCAAATGTGAATGACTGCTCAAAGTGAGAATGTTAGTGTGAAATATAACACTACACGTTGTTTTCAATAAAAAACATTTGCACAAAGCAAGCCTATCCACTTTTCCATGTTGATAACAGTATTCAAATGATAATTAATGGGACATTTAGAATAGATAAAAATGTGCAATTAATTTGCGATTAATCGCGAGTTAACTATGACATTTATCCGATTAATCGCGCTTAAATATTTTAATCGATTGACAGCACTAATTATTTTGACTTGCTATGAAATATGAAATTTACTGCAGAGCCATTGTGTTTGGCTGCATTAGTTTTAGCGAGGTGGACCTAATGAACTGAGCGTTGCTATCATTGTGCTCTCCTGTTCTGGGTTTGACTGCTGAGGAGTTCGATCTATACTGTACATGCTCGTCATTGAGCTCTTAATCAAAAGAACTTTTACCTTAGTTGAGAGAGAAGTGTGGAAAGCAAACTAGCAGAAAGTGGAAGTTTGGTCTTTTCTCCTGTATTGTTTTAGCTCTTGGACTGCAGTCCCAAGCGCTGACATTAATATGAAACAGTGACTGGAACTTTCAAAATGTTCTGCCAACCTCCTGTTGCCTGAGGATGGTGTCTCCTCTGATACATAAGGTCACACCAGCATCTTCTTTCACTTTACAAGAATTTCACCAAGAAAGTGTAATGTGTGCTGAGGTTTGCCTCATCTCTGCCCACAGCACAGGCTGCTGAGAGTCAAGGTCAGGGAACTGCAGAGCATTATGTGTCACTGTAATTAGCATAATTAGATTTTTACGTTCGGGCCCCTGAAAAGATCCAGCATCATCAAGACTACTTTAACTGTTGTTCTCTGCTATTAAGAAGGAGTCTGTGGGACATTTTCACAGATAATACAGTTTTAGGAGCCATATGGAGCTGAGGGCAGCAGACGGCTGGTGAGAGCAACTTTCTCTGCATAAAGAGTTGATTTAGTTGCTTCAGATAAGGTCAAGCCACTCAGACTGTTTATGTCAGTGTGATTACAATGCAAACACTTCAGCACACCATCTAAATAGACTCAGGCAGGCAAGACACTGACTAAATATTGGAAATACATCAACATAAATTATATTTTTGCCTTATAAATTTAATCAAATATTATTTTATGATTTATATTTAGATGTTACAGTTTTGTATAGCAGTGTCGTTCCATTGTTTGCTATCAAATATCAATATTATCTGCTTTAGTGGTGCATAATCTGTTTTTTCTTTTTTTTGGGGGGGGGGGGTTTGCATTGGTTTGTTCTTCTCAGAGGGATTTTATTTCTTCCAAATCCACTGACATAATTCACATTTTATCTCTTGTGACACTCCAAAAGCTCGCCAACAATGGAGCCTGGAAGCTGTAGTTATAGCACACAGCACAAGTGGTGTTACACCCACATAACATAGTCCACCCCCTGCAGCGTATATCCAACGCACCCATTCCAGAAGGGTGGTGTATTTAAGCTGTCATGCCCTGCTTACTGTTTTGCTCCACCATGCCCACTGCTGCAATTACTTACTGCTGTTACTTCTATTGCATTTCATAAGGCCCACTTCCACCCTGGCATCCATGGGCAGTAAGTCAAAGTTCTCTCCCCAATCTTTCTTTTCCTTCCTGGAACTTGGGTTGTCACTGTAAGGAGTGGCAAGGTCACATCCTAGATGCTCAATAATCAACCCTGCACATATGTGGAATTGAACAATCTTTCCTTAAGTGCATTGACTAACTCATCTATTGTCCAGTGGTAGCTATGAACAGTCTGCACCAAGTGACAGCTTGCTGTGCTTTAGGTCATGCCAAACTTCCATCCACTCTAATTAAAGTGGCACTCAATGGAGTATGAATGCTAAGAGACTGAAGTCATTTGAATGGGAATGCGTAATTGATGAAAAAAAGAATATTGGAGGACAAAAATAAAAGTTCAAAGAATGTGTTCATCTGTTTAGAGGTGCATATAACCTACTCTAGTTTAGTACTGAAACAATGTATATATTGTTCAGGAATGAGTTCATTAGCAGAAAATGAATCAGCAATACTTTTGAAAATGTATGGATTTTATCAAAATTAATTAATCAGCAAACAAAGCAAAACATGTGTTGTTTCCAGCATCTCAGATGTGTAGCTGCTTTTCTTGGTTAGTTATTATATAGTTTCAACAGACTGATGTAAATGACTGTTAATTGCAGATTTAAAGGTGATTTGAGTCATTCTGGAAAAAGATTGGTGATGGTACACATCAGCATTCCAGATACACCGTCCCTCCCCTCCCCACCTCCTGTGCACGAGCATTCACACCACCCAATGCTAAATCACTGGAATAGTGTTGTGTGGGACCCCATTATGAGCTACAAATCCCCATGCTGTTCCTCTTACTGCCACCTGGTGTCACTGCTGTGCACACAGGAAGTAACGTTGCTGGAAACAGACTACAGTAATTCTGCATTTTTATGGTAAACAAGAAGAAACAGGCACAAACAAATCACAAATCATGTGACATTTGGACAGTTTTGGTGTACTGCAGATTTTTCTGCATACTATATGCTACATTTTGGCCAAATCAGTCTGTTCTCCTCGTGTAGCAGGCGGCTTTTAAAAAAGACAGTGTTTGACTTGCAGGTAGAATTCCACCATCCACCTGGTTTATTTGAATCACATTATCAAATATCATATGATCAGCCATAAAAAGTGCTGTGACCAGCAGTGTGCCCTCTAAAATCATGTGGGTTAGTTTATCATTGGGATTATTGTGATTTTAGCAGTGAGTGTAGGCCAGTCATCTTGTGTACCAAATGTTAGTTATCCATGGATTTTTAGCCAGATTGCCCAGTGACTCCATGAACGCTGTAGATGTTATCTCTGCTGTGCTCTAGTTAAATTGTGCTGTTGATCTCGTGCAAGCCTCTCTCTGTTTTACCACCACTCTCAAGTACTTCAGAGCCAACACTGTTAAAAAATCCTCGTGCTGCTACCATGGTCATGTGGAGGGCCAAGTATCTCATCTTGTCCTTTCCAGCCTTCATTGTAGAGGTACTGTAGCAGCCACTTTTTCAATAATAACAGCATTTCTGGGAAATTTCTGTTATTGCAACCCAAAACACTGAGGCTGCTCTTCTTTTAAGTCTCATTTGATATGCACTGCTGATGGTGGCTCTGTCATAATGTATCTTTTTCTAAGCCACTTTGAACAAATCTTAAATAACAACTGCTCTTGTAAGTGGTAATATGGGACCTTCCTTAATATTTACAATATTCTGCATTGTGGTGTCACTCAAAGTTTGACTCTAGGTTCCTTATTCATCTCTATCTCCATGCTTTGACTTAAGGAAACATTTCCTTCCTTGGTATAATGTATCATATTCAGGTGACTCAGTGCTAGGCGACTGTATGTTTCCATATAAAATAAGTTATTCAGTCTGCTGATAGATCTGTCTGACTTACAGGAATAAAGTGACAGTAAATCTATGATTAAAGGCAGAACTGAAAATTACTCATCTTCAACCTTATGTGTAGTTGCAAGTGTTAAGCCTGCCTCTGTAAATCCGGGTGATATTCGATCACATCTAGTTGTGAACTAATTCTGGGAAACGTGTCCTTGTTTGCTCTATTTTAGCCTGTCTGCACTGGGTGATTTTAGAAATGATTTTGCAGATTAGTTCTGAGGCTTGAGATAGACTAGCACCAAATTACATCTGTGAGCTCTTAGTTCCCCCTGAGCCCAATGGCAGACAGGGATCCTTGGGGAGCGTCCTTTTTAGTATTTTAAAAATCTTGGCTGAAAGAAAGGGTGATGAAACCTCTGCATAACAGGCATCAGCCATGTAGAAGAGGCTGCATGAAGAGTGCCACCCTAGCTGTCACAGCCTTTTCTTTCTTGAAGCTGGTAGGCCAGAAATGAATCATGTTGTCTTTCCTACAACTTGCTGCCATTGCCTTGCTGCATTACTTTCAGCTTCTGACATCTGAAAAGATAAGTGAGCACACATTTTCCACAAAAATCCACTCAGCGGTAGAGTAAAAATAATACATTATTTGTGGGACTTGTGTGGAAACTATTTTATTTCCCCTCACTCGCAAGCACAAAATGGCAGCTTAAGAGTTGATATATTATTAAAAAGGGACATTTTGTCTTAAAGGAATGATTTGACATTTTGGGAAATATGCTCATTCATCTTCTTCCCTGAGAGTAAGATTCAAAGATTTCAGCCATCTAGTCAGTATGAAGCTATAGCCAGCAGCCATTTAGCTTAGCTTAGCTTAGCTTAGCTTAGCATACAGACTGGAAACGTTGGGAAATGACTAGCATTGCTGCAAGTCATTTCTGTAGTGTGACCTGTATAAAACCCAAGTTAATTTAAATTGCTGGTGCCACTGTTGCAAAGACAAGCAGATTGCTTTCATTTTCCTCAGAGCCCCCCAACTACCAACAGCACAGGACAAACTGCATTTGTTTCCAAATTCACATGAATGTTTACTGAAGAGGCAGACAAGAAACCACACCAAGAGTTGGTGTAGCAGAAGAAAACATTAGGAGAAACAGTGTGAGCTCTTTCATTCATCTAATCTATAATGGAGACATGAAAGCAGACAGAAATTCTTGAGTATGTGTTGAGAAAAGTGAACTGTGTTGGTATCATCCCTGCAAACATTTCATCAACCTGAGGGCTGACAGCAGGTCCATGGCATGACCTCTCATGTGAAATGATTTGAAATGATGTACAGGTTGAACCTACACCACAAAACAACCAGACTTACATAAAATGTAAAACTTGCTGAATATAAATTCATACCCTAACAATGTTAGAGTACTTTTACATACAGCCTGAAAGTTTTGTTTGCATAGTAAGTGATATACAGTTACATACAATTATTGTCCTGAATTTCAGTCATCTTGCATCTTTTGAAGAGAACTCAGACAGAATTTGACTCAGACAACACAAAGAGCACATGATTCATATGTTTTATGTGTGTGTACATGTGTGTATATATGAAATCAATATGAAGTAATGTATCATAATTACTCTATTGTCATTGACTAGTTTACATTAAACAGTGAAATCTGACAAAGAAATCTTGAATATTAAGCGATTGTGCTTCGCCCTGTTGTCACCATAAGAGGTGGGGAAATTCTTACATTGTGACATTTATTCACAAACATGTCAGGATATATAAAAATTAGTGCTGTGAATTGATTAAAATATTTAATCGCGATTAATCTCATGAATGTCATAGTTAACTCCTGATTAATCGCAAATTAATCGCACATTTTTATCAATTCTAAATGTCCCTTGAATTATCATTTTAATACTGTTATCAACATGGAAAAGTGGATAGGCTTGCTTTGTGCAAAGGTTTTTTTTATTGAAAACAACAACAACGTATAGTGTTATTTCACACTAACATTCTCACTTTGAGCAGTCATTCACATTTGAAGCAAAATCTCACACAATTTAACACTGTCAATAAACAGATGACAAAAAGTAAATACTTGGTTACAAAAAAGCCCCTTCAACAACCCTTTCTAAGGGATCAAAACAGGGTGATCCAAGATAAAGTTACAAAGTGCACATCATTGTAAACTACTGTAGGACTCAGGGTATAGTGCACTTAAACCATAGCTTATACTTTCCTTTCTTAAGTTTCCTTTGAACATAATAGCATCCACATACGGCTGTCGAAACCATCCATTGTCGCCTGGTTTTGACAAGGAGGCAGCAGAGAATTTGCATTCGCTGTCTTCGGCGTTTCGTGATTGACATCCACACAAACTGGTAGCCTACTTTTTTTGCAGCTAGCGAGCAGGCAAGACCAAACATATGCGTGGGGCGTGCCTATTGTTTTGTTTCCGGTTTACAATTGGATCCTGTAGTTTTCCTTATGTTACTAGCAGTGGCCACAGCTTATAAAAAACTACAAGTTCACTTGGTCACAAAGAGCGTTAATTGCGCGATAAAAAAAATGATGCCGTTAAAATTGATTTGCATTAACGCGTTAATAACGCGATATTTTTGACAGCACTAATAAAAATGTAATAATTAAATAAGTTAAATAAGTTGAAGACTCCACATTGAGGTGATGTTGTGACCTGATGTTATGGAGATGTTTCAGACTGCAGTCGAAACGACTTGACTCTGGTTCAGTTTTCAATTTATCTGTACACCCTTGCAGCTTTTTCCAACATTGAAATGTTTCCAGGGTTAATGTACGTTTTACAAAATGAAAGAGACTGCTCAACAGAGACTGTGATAACGTTTTCTGTCTGTTGATTTTTATATGCTTGGATCGATCGACTATGGTGGACACACTTCCTTTGTGCTGTGAATTGAGCCTTCATTGCCCCGGGAGATCACATCTTGTGGCAGACAGAATTGCGTAGTTAAAGCAAGGCTTATAGGGAACCAATCTAAACACAGGTGGTGTCATTATTTTACATTTAATTGATAATAACTTAAAGCAAAAAAACTTGTCTTTGCCAGTTTAATCATTCTCTAACAGACTTCACAAGTAGCAATGTACTGGACAGAGTTTGCTCTTCTTTTGTAGCCAGCCAGGATTTTGGCAACATGTCGAGATGAAAACAAATTATTCCACTCTCCTTGAACTTGGTTCTCTTCTTGTTCTCTTGAAGGACATTAGGACCTGCATTTTGAGGCTTCACAGAATTTCTGTCTTAGCTCCCTTTTCTTCAAAGAAGAGCATATGCATTCACAAATACACCCAGCAGAGCCGTGCAGGCGGAGGCAGGGCAAAGGAGAATGTTGTTGGAGATGATTTCACTGCACCAGACAAGGTCAAGGCACCAAGGGTCTGTATGTGTCGCATTGATTATCAGACACGCAGTGCAACGGCACAGTCAGCCAGCCTAACAGAGTCGTAGACTACAAACCACACAAATAGAGACAGACAGCAGAAACACTGCTTAGTACTTAGCAGACAGGTGTGGCTGTCAAATACTATGGGTAAAGACAGTGAGTCTGACAGACACAATGCAAGCCAGGCAAACTAAACATAGGACAAGCAGACAATTCTTTCTCACAATGAGGAAAGTGCAGACAAGGAGGTAGGCAGGCAGGCAGAGAGAGAGGATAAAAACCTGCCGACAGTCAGGCTGACAGGTAGGTAGATGGCAGACTGCACAGTACTGACATATAGAAAAGGAATAAATGACACAATGTTTGGAAATTGCCTTGGAGGGCTGGAGATAATAAGATGGGTTAGCCAGGCATTAAGAGAGAGCGTTTAGACTGTGGTGTGTGAAAAAAGAGGGAAGTGTTAGAAGAGCCTGGACGGGGGAAGAGAACTGTTGCATGAGCAGAGATACTGCTTTTAACTAACTGGGCTACATAAATCAATCATAAAATGGACTGCAGCACGTTCGCACACATAGAAGATATCAGTTTCGCTGTACATGACATATTTTTAGCAGTTTATTTACTTTAAACAAAACATATTGAGACAAAGGATAATACATTTGTCAATCCCAGCCTCCTCAGCAGGGAGGTCATAGGTCGAGCACAAAGAGCAGCACCTCTGCACCTGATAGTGATTCAGCTTGTGTGCTGATTCCAAATGACCTCACTGATGACCTGGAGGCTGAGCACGCCGCTCTCTGAAGATTGTTATGACTGTTGGGCTTTTTCTCTGTGTGTCGACGCTACATGTTCAGCTAATTCAACTAACCATGGTGTGTCAGGGGCGTGGGCTGTCTTTAACGCTCGTCACAAACAGCTGAGTTTTTGTTATGTTCAAGGTCAGCTAAAGAAAAGCGTTTTAATGATTAGAGTACATTGTGTAGTTAGGACCAGAGCTGAACAATTAATCAAAATATCAGAGAAATCGCAATATGGCCAAGTGCAACATCCAAATCGCCAGAGCTGCAATTTTTTGATAAAAGTAAAATGTGTCACAACATAAATGAGGCACTGTGGTGCCACAGAAAGGCCTCAGCCTATAAAAAAGTCAAACACATTTGTTTGGTACAGACCCCAGTAAAAACCATATCATCAGAAAAATGAAATGCAGACATTGCCATCCTCACTCAAATCATGACTCATATCACAATCACCATATCTATCAAAATAATCACATCATGATTTTCTTCTTTCCTTCCTTTATTTGCCCTTGGTATGACCTGCTTCACATCAATACATGAATAATGGAATAACGTGAAAACAACCAAAAAAGAAAATCTTTTTGAGAGGGTTCATCACCAACTACAATGTGACAGATTATGTAAAACATTTTATTGAAGTAGGGCAGGAACCACACAGTCAACTCCACTTTCTTATGGATTCATCAGTGAGTTGAGCATATAGATAGCAAAGGAAAAACCCACACCACAGTTTGAAGTAATATCTAAAAATAAAGGCGTTTGAGCAGCGAGCACACAGGATATGCATATGTATAAAGCACAAAGCCTTCCCTGTGACACATGCAGTGCATATGAAGAGGTGCTGAGTCATTGTTGGGCTCCTCTTTTGCCCGCAGCCAAATATTGTATGCTGGCAGCATTCATTACAAAAACAGAGCGGAGTGGGAATCAAACACATCTACCGCTGCTGTATGTCATGATATGTTGCTTCTCTGCCATACTGCTCTGCTGCCAAAGGTTGGACAGATGAGATTGGCAGCCAGTAAAGATTCAACCTGTGGTGGGATGCTGAGACTAGCTTTTACGGCTAATGGTTCTCTAATGATGCAAAGCATACTTCGAGTAATTCCTCTTGCCAGATCTCCATGGAGAGTCTGAGATTTTAGCTTTGGCTTTCAGGATACACAGACTTATTGTATGTGAAAAGGGATGAATAAATGAAAGCACACTGTGTATTCAACAGCACTGCGGTTAATTATTCATTGTGCAGCACCATTGATGATGTTTTACACACAAAGTCCATTAAGCCAGGCTGTCTCAACAAGCGTGTAAAAGCCATCTTAATGTAAACCGAGTCGACAAATACAGAAACAGCGTGTTGTTTTGCTTTCTCTTTTCTATCTTTACGACCAGGAGCAGGTGAGTGCAACCTTGGTTGACTTTATGTTGCTGTAAGGAAAACCTCTTAAGAGCGTAATTTGCCACAAAACAAGGGTAGATGCAGTGACATGGCTAAAAGAGAAAAGAGAAGGCATTTTGATTTTTTTTTTTTTTATTGTTAACAGCAGGGAAGTCCAGTTTTAATTGGAACCAGTTCTAGATAAGACCCAAGAATTTGTTCATGATCAATCAATATTTCTACATTAACAGTGGCTCTAATGTGTAATGTGAAAGGTGTTGCCGTCGTGATGAACCATATCATCATAGCCAGGATTTATTTCCATATCAACCTTCCAAAAAATTACAAAAACTCATGAAAAGTGAAAAGTCTGTTTTTTTTTTCTCTCATTTGTAATTAACTGCACGTATAATTTTGTTGCGTTAACCCCCCACCTGAGATCAAATGATGAACAATGATCAAATTTAATTTGACTAGTAACATTTTTTCAAAGCCTCTCCACACAGTCAGTATATAATCTTTAATATGTTTTATTGTTAGAAAATTGCCCTAAAATTGATCACATTGATAGATATTTGTTTTAAAAATACCAGAATCCACCTTCAAAATCTTCAAGATGGAGAAAGCAATCTCTTCCAACACATTGTTAAACTAGAGAGGACACAGCTGAGTGTCCTCTTTGGCTGCTGTGGCCCTGATTCAGTCTCACTGCTCTGGTCAGCCTCCTTTCCAGCAGCAGGCAGCTGTTTTGAAAAAGCTCAGATAAAGCCAGTGTCCCTGTCAAGCATGTGAACACAGCAGCTTAAGAGCCAGACTTTCTCCTGAAATAAATGGATACCAAAACAGAGCAAAAAGCATGGAAGATTGAATATTGGACTTACATGACTCCAAATGAATGCTAATGGTGCTCCATGTCTGCAGGGTGTGTATGTGGGACACTGGTGTTTCAAAGTGTTTGGACCCCATACCATTCTAGTAGCCTAAAACACCTATCACAGACACACCCAAGTTAAACTGGAAGCTGTTCTTGAACCATTTGTGGTACATGGTCTCTTTTGAAAGGTAACACTCTGGACTTTTATCACCAGCACTGTAAGTGCTCCTGGCATTCAACACATTGTAGTAGATTTCTTTTATTTCCTGCTAAATACTTTATTTTATTTTTTGCAAATAGATGCTTGCAGATGATTATATCTGGGACTTATTGACAATAGCATGAAGCCTTCCTCTAGCTCAACTTCAATAAAAACTGATAACAATACCACAGAAACTGAATATTTGCATGTAAATAAAGGTGTCCTCCCTCAAAAAAGCAATTTATTATTTTTATCTACATCAGTATCTATATTCATATGGATGAAATCAGACTTTTGGCCATCTATTTTCTTATTTAAGGTATCTATGCCTATGTTTTGGCTATAGATCTTTATATTGAGGCCGTTTACTATATTTATCATCTCAAACTGTGCGTCATATCCTTATTCACACTTAAATGCTTGATTTGAGGTACCAGAGCTGTTAATTACTGACTTGTGCCATATAGGCATGTTCAGAATTTCATGGCCATTCAAAGTGTCAGTCATTTGCAAAAGCAGTCGTGATTGGCTCAATATTCAAACAGAAGAAGAGAAGGAGGCCCCTCTGTTCAACCCAGACTGTTATTGGCCGCTCTTGTTTGTAGGCTCCATTTGGCAGATTGTGATTGGTCAGTGAGGTGTCATTTGGCTCAACAGAGGAAGTGGAGCTGTAACTGTGAAGGCACCAAAGGCAAGTGGTAGCCAAGCACCTGCTAAACTGAAAGAAAAAAAAAAAACAACATCTTTCTGCGGATCATTATCATGTTTTGTACCAAATGTTTTGACTGCAGTGGATCGTTTGCACCTTTGTCAATGTCACCAGACATCACCAGTTTTTGTGGGAGTGTTATCAATCTGTGGACCACTGAGACACATAATTGGTGAGTAGCCTCAATGTTGCGTCAGTTTTGAAAATGGTTGTTTGTTTGCTGTTGGCGTTAATTGTGCCTGTAGTTGTGATTGTATCTTGAAACAGTTTGCAGCCAGATGAGTGAACATAAATGTAGTTTTGTGTGTTAAGAAAAGTAAGCAACAGTAACAGGCCACGGCCTGCCAGCTGGTCGGCTGTTGCTCTTCTGAGCACAAACTTTTCATGAATCTTGCCCCAATGTGCTCCCTGCTCCAAAGCTGCTACACTGCTGTCCAGTGACTTGACTTACCCTGTCTTACACTGACATCCTCAACCCCAAGAAAGCTGCATATAACTCCGAATAGGCAAACATATTATATGCTTTTTGTTCAAATATGATTTAGGTGAAAATGGAACTAAACCACTTAAGATGTGCTAATCTTTGCAGTGCATATCATGATCAGATGGACCATTTGTTGCCTTAGAATGAGCTCTTTATATCTACAGGGGAAACAGGTCATCTTCCATGGAGCCCACCATGTTGTACCACCATGTTTCTACAGTAGCCCAGAAAGTACAGAACAAACACTGGCTCTACACTGGCTTCAGTTGGTTGCAATCTGCAGCCTCACCAGTAGCCACTAAATCCTTCGCACTGGACATTTGGGCCTGCGTCGGCCAAAAGTTTAAACGTGCATCCATATCAACACAGACACTGGGTAGTTTTGTCCCCACACTTACCAAATAGCCGTGTTTTATCAGTGTGTTACAGAGTATGTAGGGGGACCCCACCATAAAAATCTACTGATGGGAGAGAAAAGTATATTTACAATCAGCACCAATAGCCCACAGCACGTTAAGTACAGCAGGCTGTGGTGTGAGCAGGACTAATGAAGTGAGCTGTAGCGTATGAAAGGCACGGGCTGGCCGGGTGAGTGAGAGTGCAGACAGCGAGAGCTGCAGAGTTCAGAAAACCCTGTCTGTGCTCTTTCTCTGCAGCTTTCGCTCCAGCAAACTGACACCACAACCTCCATGCATTTTTCATGACCCGTGTTGGCTGACAAGCTCTCTCTCTCACTTTCTCTCCTCATCGCCTCTCACCTTTGCAGGCTCACACACACACACACACACACACACACACACACACACACACACACACACACACACACACACACACACACACACATAAACAGAATGGAGTACGCACCATCACACATTCTTTCACTCTCAACTAAGCTATCTCCCGAAACCCTCAAAAACCATCAGTCTCACCAATTCACTCCCTAATTCAGAATGGCATTTCATTCTGAGAAGACGGTGAGGGCAGAAAGACACTGAGGTGGATAAAAGAAAGTGGAAAATGAAGGTGAATGAATCTAGAAAGAAGCTCCTGAAAGCATGTCATTCTGCCTTTATCTTATCGATTATAGCCGCTAGTTGCAGCTATTATCTGGGGATGTCTCGGTTGACATCCCATAGGGAGAATATCTTTGACTGGTTAAGCATGTTGGTCTGGTCTAATCTGCATACACACACAGTGTGATACACTCCGGTCTGAGGCCATCACACAGTTGGTGTGCCCAATGGTTGAGACCCATATGCTGCCAATCAGTGTGGTAGATGGTGAGGGATTCAAAGAGCTACTGTGATTAACTGCACTGAAAAACACATTGAGAAGAAGTCAAGCTAGCCATGTACCTGTTACTTCAGTGCTGACTGCTCATTGTTGGAATAATGGAAAGAGTTTCACTTTGTTTCTGTTGAGTTTGAAAGAAGTGTGTTGTACGACGATAAAATCACTGATTTGGAGAATGGAGTCTGGTGGCTTTGGCGAGAGCAACATAGTGGCTGTTTCCAGTTAAAGAAAAAGGATCTGACTCTTTAACAAAAAGGTTTATCTCTGTTGGGATCTTTTCCATAATGTTTTCAGACAATTAAAGTAATAATCTGAGTCTGTCGGTGACAAAAACAAAGCTTTTAATGGACGTATGTTGACACTTTGAAGGATTATATTGCACTCATTTCAGGAATTAGGGGCCATAAACACAGATAATATTAGACCGGAGTTTCTCCCATTTGTCAAGGACATTGAAATCTTCCAGGACACGGCTGACTGGGAGATCAGTGTACTCCTCAGTGTAAAATGATCCAGTTCGTTCCTGGTTAATGGCTGTCAGGTTCTCAAAGCCTAGCTGCTTTGTTCCCGTATAAGTAACTGTTCATGCAATGGTTTTACAGTTACCTGATTCCAAAAGAATCAGATTACAGATACTGATACATATAGATTACAACTCACACAATCATATTGAAATTCATTATCTCTTCAACGCTGATTTCTGTGGCAAAATAATTGTGAAACAAAAAAAGAGATTGGACTCCATTACTGACTGGTGGTACACTGAATTAGTGACTGCAGCAGCATGCAGGTAATCAGTCATATCAAATGGATTAGCCTTCATTTTAAAGCCCTCCCCGTCAGCGTGGAGCTGGCTTGTTATTGTCATCCACAGCGTTGGTCATGGTGACATGCTGAGGACAAACTCAGTCTGTTCAATGAATCTGTTAACAAATGTCCAACAGCATATTAAGGCCTAATTCAGTCCCAGGATAATTAGTTCGTTATGAGGACAGTGTTTATTGTTTGCCTCTCAATGCACTGCTGCACCCACATTACCAGGACATTATTGTTTACTTTTAGCATCAGTTGCCTGTTGAGCCTGGTTTGATTTATTGCACAGTGCGATTATTTTGTTGTCTTGTCCGCTGGATGTTGGTGGTGCCACTTTGTTTGCCAGGTCAACGATTTACTAAACAGCTTCCTGGACGGGAGTAGAGATGTAACTCTTCATTTCCTTGATTTCTGGGTTAGGGTTTCCTAGTTTGGCAAAATTGTAAAGATGTCTTAAGAAAGATGATACTACTATCAGTAGAGGAAATCATGATTGTTTTATTCAATTAATATATTTTTGTGCATTACTGGGCATTCAAAATTGGCTTTTTTGGTGGTTCCATGAGTCTGAAAGCTGATCAGACACCAAAACACTACATAGACACGATTTTACAACTGATGTGATGATTACCTGGTCAACATCAGATAAATGTTGGTCTTGTGTCAAAGTACTCTACAAGAAATCTTGAATGTATTAAATTAGCTGTCACGATGCCAAGCTGGATGACAATGCATTCTGTTTCAGCAGAAGTTGAGCTTCGATCCACTTTTTTCTGCACGACCTCCGTGTCGGCACTAGGGGGCTGTTAATGGTCTGAGTAACAATTAACCAGTGCACATGCTATTTTATTTGTAGCTTGACTATGAAGCGATGTGGTCGCCTGTTTCTGGTCTCCACGCTCCTGAGCATGGGCCTGCAATGGTTTATTTTGCGTGTCCAGCTACATGGGATGGGTGTTACACCAGAATAATTCTTACTGAGATAAAAACTTGTCATATCACAGTATTTATCTGATTCATGTATAAACCAGAACACAGAACCACAGCTCTGTCTCTGCGCGGCGTCTGACTGTATAAGTCTGTTCACATCAGCTGAAATGTATTATTGCAGTTATAGTGTAAACATTTTTGCAGTGGCATTCACATTGTAGTTCTGTACACTAGAAAAACCAGAGATCTAAAATATTGTTATTGTCCCCAGTTGATACCCTCACTACCTCAACGCAGTGATTGTTTGATTGATCCCACTGTATGTTAGCTTTGCAGTTATTAATCAAAGCAGCAAAAGAAAGCCGATTGTGCCTCGAGCCGCTTCATATTTTGTCCTTGTACTTGTGCTTTTTGGAGCAGTCAGGGCTGGTTAGTCGTTTGCCAAACAATCTTAATTCTCCATCCTTTGCTAGCAGTGTAGCACCAAACTCAGCTCTTATATTCAGCCTTGACCACATCTCCACTTTGTAACTCAGCCCACACTGGGAACCACTGTATCCAGGTAACAGCTCTATAGAACACGCTCAGATTGAAGTCAATAAGAGACCATGAATTCTTGCATGAGTGTGTTTGAAAGAACAGCAGAACTTTACTAATGAAATGAAAAAGTAGAGGCAAAGTCAGTGCGGTCCTTTTTTCAAACATTTGTTTGACAGATGTTTTTGGTGGTGGGGTTTCTCTGGAGTCTGAAGACACGTAGGTTAATTGGTGACTCTAAATTGCCTGTAGCTGTGAATGTGAGCTTGAATGGTTGTCCGTCTCTGTCAGCCCTGTGATTGACTGGCGACATGTCCATGGTGTGCCCCGCCTCTTGCCCAATGTCAGCTGGGATTGGCTCCTGCCCCGCGACCCTCTAAAGGATAAACGACGTGTTCTGTCTTTGCACGGCTGCATACAGATGACCTGTCATCCTCATGCATAGAGCTTCATTGACACTGAAGTATTATTGTAGATTAAAGTGTGTCCCTGCTGGCTTGTGATCCTGTTCCTTCTGACAGTGACTTCATTTAACTGTCAAGGCTGAGTTTCCAAACTAAAAATGTTACCTTGTTGAAGTCTGTTCCTTCCTCCTTCTCTTTTGGTTGTAGCTCTCAGACAAGTACAGCGAGTGTACAATAGGAGTGGCACCATGCTCAAGACAAGAGCTATAGTAATAACATAGGAGTTGTGGGAAGTTCAGGGTTTACATTCAAGAAACATATTTTCCTAATGACTGTCATAATCATTAAGGAAATATGTTTAATGGCATTGGTGGAAATGATGTCTTTTAAAGAGGGTTTGAGGAGTTGAGTTTGAGGACACATGTCTTCAAACTTATTGTGGACCTGTAATTGAAAAGAAAGACACTACTTTAGTGTTGTTTAAAGCCAAGACACAACATCAGAAACTATTTTCACCACGAAATATAATGATAATGCATCTATTGTGCATATTTTCCTATTGAAAATTTTTAGACATTTGTGGAAATGGCCTCCAAGCTGTAAGCCCGTCGATTTGTGTTCCCCACAACAGTGATTGACAGACAGTTGGCAGAAGATGTGCTGTCAACTTCTATGGTGCACTCCTGACTGGAGCACACCACACCCCTCTATAGTCTACAAACACTGATACGAGACACTCCCCCCCCAGCCCCCTTTCAACAAGCTGACATGGTGTTGGTTTTGTATCATCTCACACATTTCAGAGACAGAGATCTGTCTCTTTGTTACAGTGATTTCGGAAGAATGATTGTGCCGTTAATGTGGCAGCTGTGTCTCTCTCATTGGTAAATAAAGTCATGAAAACACAATTGTAAAATATAGCAGTGACTAATAACAATTTTAAGTAACAGTAATGACAAAAAATGACCAGTGGACTGTTAAACTCTGCTACATTAAGTTTATTTTACAATCAGAAAGTAGTTTGCCTAGCTTGACAACATTAGCAATAATTCTTCTTCTTGTTTTCAACACCTGCTGACTCATTGGTGTCCTCTGTGTCCATCCCATATTATAGAAAGGAGGGGGACGAATTAGCTTTCACTGTTCCTCTTTGATGGGTCCAGATGTGCTGATGGGAGTCTTCCTGTTCCTCCCCCAGCAGTGTCTATGTCATAATTGAAATCATCAATAGTGATATTAAGAACTATATTTTTGTTGACTAAATATTTATACAAGAAAGACAAACTGATTTCTTAGTAAACAAAGACACACTTAATGTAAGCTGCAGTCTGCACTTTTTATCTTTTCATTGTCAAACTTTGTACGTCTGGTTGCTGATAAAGACCAGGTTCTCACTATCTTACAGCATTCAAGTATTGCAGTGCTATTACAATTGAGAAATTGGCAGTATAAAAGACATCAGTGCTTACAAACCAAAGAACAAGATAAAATGCCTTGAAGCTAGATGTGTCCCACACACCATCAAACTGAACTTGAGACGTGCTGCAAAGTGAGCACCAGCTCCACTCAGTCTGTAATAGTGCTGCAAGTATCTGTGGGGATATCAAGGTTAATGTCTCCGATGTTATTATAGCTTTTGATGATTGCCAATGAAAAGTCTGAAACACATTGATATTTGGCAAACTCAGAAGCTCCTACTGTGCTCCTGGAGGTTTGCCATGATCTCCAAGGATGCGATTGTTTTTCAAAAATTCATTTCAAACAGCTCAGAGAGACGACTGCCCCTTTGTTGCACGAATGTACTGTACCAAATTGTGCTGAATCCTGCAATCCATTATGTAATGATTACAGACAAGCTGTTCATCACATGACAGTGGTGTGAGATCCCAGCTTGCATCATAGGTCTAAACAGTTGATGGAAGTCAGTTGGGAAATGTTCTGTGCCATGAAACTTCCTCCAGCCGCAGGTCTGGTATGGGGTCAGTCAGAACTGCCAGGCTCTGCCAGTGAGGGGGAAATAGAGAAAAAGCAGCTTCAGTGGAGCTGTGTGTCATACAGAGTAGAAACAGTGTGTCCCAGCTGTGTAACTGTCAACTCAAAGTTCAGGGGAACCAACTTTTGGTTATTTTGAAACTCCTCAGTTGGTCACTGTTGAATGTGTCAGATGGTACTTTTGTGTGAGCTGGACAGGCAAAAATAGTTTGGTCATGAATAACAGAAATTCTAACTTCTGGCACTGAATTGAAAACTTTCCACATTTATCAAAAGTGAATTTCTTTTCATGTCTCTGATCGGATCGAAAGCTTGCATTGTGTTGTTTTTACTGCATGTTCCTTTAATATTTCTTGGATAGCTTTTTTTTTTCTCACTGTTGCAACGCATTATATTATGTTGTGTTTTGATGAGCTTTGTTGCACGTTAGACAAACATGCTGCATTATATTGTACCACTCTTAAATAGTTTTGTTTAGCATCTTTTGTCCTCTCCATAACTATTTAACACAATGTCTGAAAGACTAAAATGACTAAAAGAAAGGCTAAAACATTCTGTAGTTGGTTAGAAGGCCAGTTCAGATGTCTCCAAAGGCAGGCAAGCAGGTGTTGAGTAGTAGGCAGGAGGTCAACAGCACAAGGGCAGGCAGAACACAGCGAGGGTTGGAATGCTCAAACAACCGAGCAACAAAACGATCCAGTAAGAAATGAAAGCTAGCTGACTGGTACAGTGCTGTACACTATGGGGTAATGAGTCAGGTGATGGGCTGAGGCAGGAACACACTGAGGAGCACTAGCCAGGAGCAGGATGACATGTATGACTTGACAGGAGAGGTTAGTAAACAGCAGGGCTCCCCCTAAGCAATGATGAACCGGATCATCTGTCCAGAAGCCCCCAGAGTCGAATCTCATTTTGTCAGTTGAATTATTGGACTTTTTTTTTTTTTTTTTTTTCATTTTAGCTGCATCATTGCACACAGAGGAACACAACATGACAACATGGCAGGATATACCAAAGCTAATAGAGAGTAGTGCGATGGTACCGTGTTCTCCCTAATTTCTGCCTGCTGCTCCGGTAATCTCAGCTCTGGTGCTGAGTGCTAGTGAAGTTGTCCAAACTACCGGTGGACCAGACACCAGCACTGCTTCCTCTACTGCTCTCCAGTCTTAGTGCCACTTTGACAGTGCTGTCAGCACTTCAGATTTCTTTTATTACAACTATGACCAGAATGTGCTCTCTTCTCTCCTTTATGTGCCTATTTCACATGCTTGACCAGTGAAAGATTTCCTGCACACATTATGATATATAAGTGTCAAACTGGAAATTTAGAATTGAGTGCACTCTGTTATCCACGTATCCTGTGTGCTTAATTTTCAATTTCAGATTTTACTGTGGAAAGCATCCATATATCAATTGAGCCTCAGCAGCTGGGAGCCAGACTAATCAGCGTGTATTTTCTAACTTTCTTTTGAAAATGGAAGTGTGGTGTGCAGATATGGACCTTGCAAGCCCCAATAATGTACCCCATTGAGGTGTGATTTTCAGGGTGTTATTGTGCACCTTGCTGGCATGTTAGCCCTCCTTTGCGGTGTACTGCCATTATCTTTATGTCTTCATCTTCTGTGTCGGTGAATGTAAACTCACTGCAAGGGCATGGGCACACCTGGGATGCACTTACCTCTCTGGAAACACACTTGTGAACAAACATTGTCTCAGGTCTTATTTCTTCAATAGTCACGTGTGACGTTTTTCACATGTGCAAACATCACACAAACCAATGTGCCTCACCTCATTCAGCACACAGCCTTTCCTCCTCCGGACCCTCCTCCCTCTCCCCTCCGTCCTTCCTGACCCCCGTCTCTCCCTGCTCTCGACTGATCATGGGTCAGCCTGCAGTGTCTCCATTAGTCACGTCTCATTTCTTCCCGGCTCCCCGACTCTGATCCAGGGTCAGGGACTGCCCAGCAGCCATTTCCCCTCCCTACTGGAGCGCGGGTGTTCTGGCTGACCCTACCTCTTATCTCTGTTAAGTCAGACAGTCGCTGCCGGTGGTCCTCTCAGCCTCTCTCCTCCAGCACATGCACTGCCAGCACACAAGTGTACTAACAATACACACACACACACACACACACACACACAGGTGCACATAACGTGCATGGAAAGAAACACACGTCTCCTTTCAAGTCAGGTGGACTCAAATTGATGCCAGCACAGTGAAATGAGGAACAGAAAAGTTGTATCCTGGTTTTTATCGCAAATTTTAACAGAATGAATGGTTGTTTGCATCCACTACCGTTGTCCGATTGCGCGGAGCTGGTTCATTGAGATAAGCAGTAGGTGGCGCCAATTCTCCAGTCGAAAAATTATTCTACCACTGCAGAAGAGGGGGGTGCAACAAGATGACGCAATTAAAAGAACATCAGCCGATCCTCAAGCTGTTGGGGAAAAAAGTGTAGGAAACATGCTGGAAATATGATCTCCCTGTTTGTTTTATGTTTTGATGTGAGGAAGGTTACATCAGATCTGTGTGGAAACAGCTTCTTCCTCTTTTTCTGGAAAACCTTCTTTGACATTCAGCATCCATCCAACCACCATCAACCTTTTCTGACGCGAACTTTAAATTGCACATTAAAATATGTTGATGGAAACCAGCCTAATATATAAAGTAACCATTAATGCAGCAACAATTCAAGGACAGTTGCACACACAGCATGTTTGACTGAGAAGCAATTCCACCAGCTGTGCAGAGCACAGTTCGGGAACTCTTATATATATGGCGTCCACAGAGAAGTGCACACAGAGGTGGTCTAGTTGGCAGTAACTGAATAAGAAGGTAAAGCTAGTCAGTAATAATAAGCTGTGGGTGTGGACTGTGTACCAGCCACATAAATGATAACTAAAAATGAGGTTATTTCACATCAGTTAAGTTTCACTGAGCCTGACCCTCTCAGCCGGATGTCCACCAAGCCAGCCAGGGTCGCTGGCGGCTAAACTTAATGTACACAGCTCAATACTCCCCTGTGTGTGGCTGCTGGGTGTTCCGGTGTCTGACTGGTTTGTATGTGTGAACTGATGTTTTCCTGCCTTCCCTGACTCTATCCTCTCCTCCATCCATCTCTCTTGCTTTCCCCCGTGGCCCTGAACTGGCTGACCTGTCGGAGGAAAACACAAAGTTGGAATAGTCTGACTCTGGTTTAGCTGCAGACTGGAGCAAACGAGTTCACATCTTCAGCCACGCCACATTCTGTCAGGCAGCGAAATGTATTTTCTTTTATTGCAACCATCACGGCTGTCATTCTTAACATTTACGTTGATCCTGCACCCGTTACTCGACATGTCAACACATACCCCAATTTCCACTCAAATGACACCCAGCTAAATTGCTCCCCTTGATTGGCAATTGGAAAGACTGTTTTATCAAATCTTCCTCCCTGTGACATGCCATTCTGCGGATTTTTGATGCAATATAATGTTTCCTCATCACACTTCTTGTCTTTCTTAAATGATTTGTCGTCTACGTGGCTGGTTTGCACTGCCTTAATTATAATAATCTTTTATCTTTCAACCACTGCTGCCACTAGCAATTTCAGCACAGTCAAGGTGTTTTTTTTTTGCAGACTGGTTAATGAGTGCTGCTGCCATTTTATCATGCTTTGCATTCTGTAATTTTTTATCCCACCTCCTGCCTTTCAATCCAGCCTTGGTTTTGTGCGAACCTGCTCAAGTGCTCACCAAGTGTACAGCCTATGGGGCAAAACAAAGCAAAATCTATAAACGCATCTGAAGCAAACGCAGAGTATTTGGAGTTTCCTGATTTCAATCAATAGCCCAACCTTGGTTCATTTTAATCATTCATAGTCTAATCTTGAATGTAATAGTGGCTTCAGGGCGTGATAAGCTGAGCACCTGCTCTATAAATGATGGCACGGCATAAGCCATAGGCCGCACAGTGACAGGGAATCGATACACAGGGCCCTGTTTCAAACACAAAAGGATATTTACCTGTATCACTTTAAATTAATGAGAGTGTAAGCACTTCTTACATGATTTATGAAATTCAATTTCAGTGATATTTTGTCCATCTGTTATAATTAAGCCTGTGGTATTGACCACCGACATCAGCCTGCTATCATGTTCTCTCTCTGTTCCTGTTTCAACTTTATTTTTCTTCATTCAGCGGGCGTCTGCTGCCCCTCCGCACTGCACAGACTGTAAAGCAGTGTAGATATAGAGGGGCTTCCTACTGTGTAGATCAGTACAAGCCAGGCAGAGACAACCAGTGTGAGACAGCAACCTTGGAATAATCCTGTAACTATTCCCTCATCAGCTATCCTCTGCTGTAATGTATAGTGCATGTGGAGGGAAAATAGAAAATACGGTCTATGTATTATGGAACAAAGGTGGCTGCTATTACAGATGCGATATGGTGGACGTGTGTATCTGTGTCTGTGTGTGTGTGTGTGTGTGGTCGCTTCTGTGGATGTACCGTATGAGCAATGCTTGTGTGTCAGTCAGGATGTATGCTGTGTTTTTGTCTGAGAGCAGAAAGTGGGTTATTAAGCATTACTCCCAAACCATGCACCACACACGCATGCACACACACACACACACACACACACACACACACACACACACACACACACACACACACACACACACACACACACACACACACACACCAAGAAGAACACTCTTTTTTTCAGAGCAGTATGTCATCAACGATACTCAACGGCTCCTCTCAGTAATTAGTCTCTGGATAGGTTCACATTGTACAGAGAAAGAAAAAAAGACAGAGGAAGAGAAAACTGGGATGGGGTTGGTTTTACAGGGGGAATGGGGGAGATGTAATAATAAACAGAACATGCTGGACCTTGTAGTCGTGTCCAAATCTGTCAGACTTCTTTACATTGTTTGGATGTGCCAGTACAGCTCCCAGTCTCTTTCTCTTCGTGTTTAATGCACAGGAAAAATAACCTCTGGTAAAAAGCTTAAGACCACAGCATTTAAAAGCCCAAATCTTTGCAAAAATGTGAATTCAGTGTCATTTTCTGTCAGGTATCCACACTGTCATGACCTCCTGATGGCAAAGGCAAAAAAGCTTTCTCTCTTTGAATGCGGTCGGATTGTTGAGCTGCAGAAGCAAGACCTCTTGCAGCGTGCCATTGCTGCTGAGGTTGGACGCAGTAAGACAGTCATTTTAAAATTCCTAAAAGATCCTGAGGGTTATGGAACAAAAAAGTCAAGTGGTAGACCCAAAAAAAATGTCACTGGCCCTGAGCTGGAGGATCCAATTGGCTGTCCGTCAAGACACGGGACAATCCTTGGCCCAAATTAAGCTTGTCACTGGTGCCAACTGCAGTCCCATAACCATCAGACGGCATCTGCAAGAGAAGGCTTTTAAGAACAAAAAACGTCTTCAAAGGCCTCGTCTCCTTAAACAGCACAAAATTGTCTGTTTGGCGTTTGCACGAGAGCACCAAACATGGGACATTGAAAGGTGGGAGAAAGTTTTATTCTCTGATGAGAAAAAATTTAACCTTGATGGTCCTGATGGCTTCCAACGTTACTGGCATGACAAGGAGATCCCACCTGAGATGTTTTCTACACGGCACAGTGGAGGGGGCGCCATCATGATCTGCGGGGCTTTTTCCTTCAATGGAACAATGGAGCTTCAGGTTGTGCAGAGGCGTCAAACGGTAGTTGGCTATGTGGAGATGTTGCAGGGGGCATCCCTCATGACTGAAGTCTGTGTGATAATGACTGGGTTTTTCAACAGGACAGCGCTGCAGTTCACAATGCCCGCCTGACAAAGGACTTCTTCCAGAGAAATAACATCACTCTTTTGGACCATCCTGCGTGTTCCCCTGATCTAAATCCAATTGAGAACATTTGGGGTTGGATTGCAAGGGAAGTTTACAAAAATGGACTCCAATTCCAATTTGGGATGCCCTCCGTGAAGCCATCTTCACCACTTGGAGCAACCAAGTTTTGAGATTTGATCTTAAACTTTTGATCAGCTGATGAACAGCCTATTTCAGTTTAATACTTGTTTGCAATAAATTGCTTACTCAATTTCTCACTCCAATTTCTTCTTTTTGCATTTTGAAGCTCTACATAGAACCTTCTTAAGATCCAACAGTGCAAAATATAAATTCTTGCAATTCTTCTACTGGTCTTAAAATTTTGATCAGGAGTGTAATTGTAATCAAACCAGGTATTTTGGTTTCAGTTTTAGAGTGTTTTTTTTAGTTTCATTAGTGTTTATTAGTTTTATAGTTAGTTTGAGATTTTTCTTCGTTATTATAATATGGGGGTAGGTAATTATCAGGGGGAAGATTTGAGAAGTTTGGAATAGGTATTACAATACAAACACTCTGTGAAGACAATTGACTCATGTAGACAAACATGTCAATAAACATATGCACCAATTCCTCCTCAAGCTTGTTGTGTTGGCAAATTTAAACAAATTGACTGACAGACTAAAACCAAGGACTCCATCATACATTTTTATTTTATTGTAGATGAGAATTTATCATTTCAATTAATTTAGGTTTCATACTTATTTAAGTGAATGAAAATCACACCTAGTGTTTCAGTTTTAGTTCACTACTCTTGGATCAAACAAGGCATTAATGAAGTAGACGAGTCCTCTAATTTTGGAGGCTTACATACGTTTATCTCTTAACTCTTCTTCTCTGTTAACAGAAATATAATCTGTTTTGATAATCTTGCTAAAAACTAATGAGACCAATGATGGTTTCATTAAGCATGTCAGTAGCCAGAAAACCAGCATGCATGATCGACAGGCAGGGGATGTAGACATGATGTAAGTTTGGAGTTACACTTGTGTTGGATATGTCACCATGTCATCCTGCTGCACCAAAGGTCTGCATCCCCCAAAGAAGTTTGTGAAGGATGTTGAGGTCAGGGTTCAAAATGGGAAAATCTTTTCTTCATGGACCTTGCTTTTTGCACACGAGTGAGTAGATATGTGAAGAACAAAAACAGAGGGCTTGAGAGAGAAGGCTGAAGATGCTATCTGGCAATCCTAAAAAGCACTCCGTCTGAAGCATATGGACCCCTGAAGATTTCCCTTAATTGGAACTCAGGGGTCTAGCCCAGACCATGAAAAACAGCCTCAATTAGGTAAGGCCCCCCCCCCCAAAAAAGTACATGTTTTATGAATGAATAGAAGAACTAGGTTGTTGGCATGACCAGGAATACCTAATGTGGCTGTACAAAGAGCTCCATGTACAGATACACATACAGAAAATCAGTAAGAGCTCACAGTAGTTGACTAAGTGTGATAAATAATCTCTTATGAGATAAAACCTAAGGGGCAACCTAAAAGCCTCCTTTTTACCTCCTCAACTGATAATAGTTTTTTCTATCATAGTTCATTTTGTTCTACATTTCACCACTTACCTGTGAAACTTTATTATACACCCACAGGAGCAATACAACAGCTGAATCCGAAATCCAATTAATTCAACAGAATAACTGCAGTTGCAAGTCTTTAAATAGCTATAATAAGCCAATTATCATAGGTATTTCAGTCAAAATGGGGTGAATAAAAACCACTGAGATTCACTGACTAATACAACAAACAAGAAGATGAATCTGTGTGAGTCCAATTATGAAGCGTTGTTTGACTGAAGAGAACTGAGACAGAGAAGATGAAGAACGATCCCACAAACATCACAAGCTCAGAAATTCAATTGAGCATGCAGCGATATTAGGGTGCGAATATATGAGAGCACGCTGCACTTTAGCAGCCTGATCTCGACATCAAAGAGATTCGTCTGAAAATGAATACACCCTATTGTGGTTTATAAAATTATGACCGTGTTAGGATTCAACAGTGGCTCTTTCACAGCTCCAGGTAATGTGGAACTTGTATAGGTCAAATTGTAAATTAAGCAAATACATTCTTACAGCTATAATCACACAATTTTTATTTCCCTTGTAGCACATAAAAAGGAGAAATTAGATGCGTCGTGAAGACATCCAGGACATCGCCAAGTACCTATTTTCACTCCCCGACACGAGGAGTTGAGCAATTACAAAGATGTTTATCGCTTATCGTTTATCATTATATAATTTTTTTCTGCTCTGTTTGGCACTTCCATAATCACATCAAGTCAAGGCTGATCTGTATTCACCCCTTCAGAGCAGCTTTCTTTCCAGGCAGACTGAAATGATGGTGTGCAGCAATTGTAAAGGCCAAGGCTAGAGAAACTTCTGCAATCAAGCTGTCAACACTCCTCTCAGGACGTGCACTAGCCTGGACACTTCTGTCATTTTGTCATTTGATGTTCAGGATGCATTAGGTTAGCCTAAGCATACCAGAGTACTATCAGTAAGTGAGATGTACATACCTGTCTTCTCTCCAGGGGATTGAATGATGGGTTTTGAAAAAGAAAGCGGGAACTGTTTGCTAACATCGACCACAGCGAACTCTCCACGTCCAACAAGGTGTCGATTAGCTGCTTGTTATATTGGAGACGTAGCACACGTTGTAGAGTTTCGTGTCGCACACAGCATGGTAAATAGGTTACAGACTTAATTCGATGGAAAGCGTGCAGCCTGGTGTGTGATGGCAGACCCCTTGTATATGAAAATGGCCACAGAAAGGTTAAAACATATGCAGTACAAGATTGGAACATGTCAAATGGCTTTGTGAATAATTACTGCTTGGCCTGCAGTGCAGCTGAGGCAGACGTGGAAGCAGTGTGACGGTTGGTTCATCAAAGCATGTTCCTTCTCCATGGGAGGCTGTTTTAACCATAGACATTATATACGTAGACGCCTCATTGACTGACGCTGCCTATTGGAACAGACGTTCAGCGCGGCTACCATCTTGGATGTGTCTCCCATGCGCCCCCAGTGCATTTATTTCTACGGAGGAAGGTGTATGCCCAGCTACAATAATCATAATTTTTACCCGATTTTCACACGGTTTGGTTTGTTACAAACGGCAGAGACGTAGTTATGATACAGGACGCTGTCACACATTAAAAACAAATGCTTTCATGCTGAAATACTTTGTCTTTGTTAAAGGGCACAGTACAGACATATAGTACGGCATATTAATAAATGTATAAATGAATGAATTATATTTTATTTTCTTATTTCTTATCTTATATTTTAATAAAGAAACAGTTTGATTGTTCATTTGAATTTCTCTCTCTCTCTCTCTCTCTCTCTCTCTCTCTCTCTCACATGCACGCGTGCGCGCACATGCAACACACACACAAAAACCAGACATCTCATATAACATGCATATTAAACTTTGAGTTAAGTTTTTTACTCATTTGTGTTGGAATAAAACTTCACCAAAACAAACTGTCGAAATGAGGAAAGGATTTTTTCTTTTCTGCCAACTCATCATGTGTGTCGGCCCACAGTCCACTGCTGCTTTCAAACACACACAACTTCTGGCCTGACATGTCTAAATTTAAACACTGTTCACAGTTTTAGGATGACAAAGACTCCATAATAGCCTGGACTGAAACTGCTGATGTTTGTGATATACACTGATTTTAACACATATACATACATACATATATGAAGCTCCCATATACCTGCTCAGTAAATTTTTTTGCTCCCCAAGTAGAAACACGAAATGGTCAATAAAGGACTCACTGACACCTTGTTCTGTTGCGTTTTGGCGAATCACACGCTCTGCTGCTCTGACCACCTTCACTGTTCCCTCTGAGGGGATCATCAGCCCACCATTGTTTTTAAGTTGAAGCAGGTGGTAGCTCTGGTCAAAGGATGAGGGTACAGCAGCTGTGACAAGGCTTGCACGGCACACCTCACATGACAGCTTTTTCTGAATTTTTCTGACAACAAACCCTGAAATGTAGACCAGGGCATTGTCCAAAAGACCACCAAAGCGGGTGGGCAGGTAACTGTGGTCACAGAAATGTTTACAAATGGGGACAGGAGCTCTTCCTCTGCCATTAAAGCAGAGTGCATGTCTGCAGCTGATAGGGACACAGTCTCATCTTGTGCCCGACCCACTTGGTGAGACACCACAACGGACCATCAGACGGCCGAAAATGCCCTGCAACTGCCCGGCAGTGGGATTGTTATTCCAGCCTCCTAAAAAAATTTAAAACATTTACGCACTTAGATTACAGAGATGTTTAATGAGGACGGTCAGAGTTACAAACGATGTATCTTCTGAGGGTAAGCTGGGAAACTGTATAACCATTTTTCCCCACAGGTAGGCTAGAGAAGGTAAGTAAGGTAATAACTGTATAACCATGTTTCTTCCACAGGTAGGGTATAAAAAGATACGCACTGGTGTGCTGTTTACTTTAGGGGGTGGATTACTTCATGAGGTGATAACCATCAATAGGTGACCTGTCTGAGAGGTCTATCATATCAAAACATACTGTAAACTAGGGATGTAGGTATAAAAAAAAATCTCTACTTAAATTTGCCCACCCAGATGGGTGATAGTTACGTGTTAGTTATGATGACATAATATTATAAATGGTCAAATAACCAAAATTACTTGTGAAAGGTAATCCCACATGATCTGCTTTCAATAATGCGCCGGTTATTGCAACCATAGGCTGCACAAAATACAGGCATAGTTGCTCTTTTTACGTTTACCTTCGGTTGGCTCTGGTGCTAGCCTGGCGGCAATGCTGGATTACGCTCCAGCACATAATGAGGTGTCTATGTATATTATGTCTGTGGTTTTTACACAGACATAACAGTCTTTACCATAATGCCACCACATGGTTGACATTTTTGGTGTGGAGTGAAATATCACAGGGACGGTTGAATGAATTGCCATTACATTTGGTAACTCTCTGACTTTTGATCTCGTGCCATGGCACGAGATCAAAAGCCAGCAGGTTGGCACTTGTGATTTTAAGTGCACTTGGAAGTTGAAGTGTGGCCCATTCACGGTCTCTCAAGATTATTTGATGCCCAGACTTTTTTGTAGAGTCACTAACCGACAGTGACAATTGGGTCAAATTTTTAATTTCTCAAATAATTTGGTTTATGACAAAATACTTGCCAGGATGTCCCCCAGGGAATTTGTCCTTGGAGGTGGTAAGTGCTGCCAGCCTCCCCCCACCCATCTGACCACGGCCATTGATCGAGCTTAAGTAGCCTTACGTTTGTGAGTAGAGATGTCAGTGCTCTTAATTTTGAATAACGTGAGGTGCGTCCTGCAGCCTCCACTATACTTTACGGCTATATCCGAAATCAGTTTCTCCTCTCTTGAGCACCTGTACAACACAGACTCACTTCTGTGAGATATGAGAAAATATCACATAAAGAGGACTGACAATTGACGTAGGTCTTTCTGCTGCCATCCAATTCACTTTTATTTGCTTCTTTTGCACATTTGTTCGACTCCCACAATTCGCATAACATCTATTTGAACTTACATAAACTCATACACAGAGACCAGGGTCTCTGTGTCTCTCTCCATCTTTATATATTATTATTCACTGTCACTCAGTTTCTCTTAACTCAAAGCCAGTCCATTAGCCAGCAGCTGAGTGAAGATTTTATAGTGTGAGGCATTTGTTCTGCTGACATTTTGAATACATGCACACAGTGGGAACACGCCGTCATTCACTGTGCTAATGATAAGACGACCTGACCAAGGCGAATTCTGAATGTTCTCAATGCTTTTGTTCTACTGCAAAATAACTGTCTGAAAAGAAAAGGGCTAGAAGTTTTCCCGTTGCCTTTATGATAATTGCTTTTCTTTTCAAACGTGAGTGTGCAAGATTGAGTCAATCCTGGCTTTTCATGTGATGGACAATTTAGTCAGAAGAGGGAAAGAAACTTTGAATCTCAAAAGTTTTGCAGGCAGTGTGGTTTTAGGCCCTCCGGGGTGCCCATACAGGACGCTGTTGACCCATTGTGGGTAGCTTGTACAGAATTTCTGCTCTGGACTTGGAAAAACCCAACTGGTGCATGCAGCTTCTTTCAATAACTCACGCATATAACACTTTAAAAAGCATGGGATGGTAATTTAAAGAGTGGATTAGCTTGAAGTGGGATTAAGATACTCAAACATTTAATCATCATCACCAAGTATCAGTATGACAAGTCAAAAGGAGCATTTTCTCAATTAATGCTTTCTCTCTTTGTCTCTTTCCCTCTTTCTCCTACTCGTCAGTTCCATTTTTCGCCTGCATTGTTATGGCCACCCTCAGCTCAGTCAGAGTACATCAGCTGCTTTTAATTACACCATCTATGTTGACAAGGAAAAAAAAAAGGATGTTATTAATGTCTAGTCTAAAGTGGGTTAGATCCCAGGGCACAAACATTTCTCATTTCTCATGGTTTTTTTTGTTTTTTTAATCAATGTACAGGAGAAGCCAAGGAATCACTCAGTGTGTGATCATAAAATGACACAGTCATGTGCAGATGTACAAATTGCTCATTTTTATATGTCTGTATGTTTTATGTTATCCCAAGCCCAATCAGCATCTGCCCCAGGAACAAGTGGTCTACCTTATAAAGTATACAAGAGAGTTGCCATGCTAGTTTTTCAGGCTATGGAAACTTTTCCTGAAAGTATGGGCAAAAAGGCATCATCGGCCGTTTAGTACTGAAGGAGACGGACTCCTCTGAGATTACCCAGTTCCAGACCACTTCCTCTCTGTCTTGGCCAAAAAGGATGACTGCCTACATGGTGAGGAACAAGTATGTTGATACATTAGTCCAGAAAAGCCACCAAGTATCAGGACCTGGCTATTTCCTGTTGAGGTTGGCGGCAGGGGTTTTCTGGTGCAGTATGTGTGGAAGATGCTCATGGCTCTGGGAATAAAAAGAGGAGAGGGGAAAACATTTGCTTGCAAGTTGGGGATGCAGTGGAAAGAGCCTCTTGTTGGCTCTGGAACAGGCAGGAGGACTTAAGCTGGAATCCAGGAAACGATGGGCAGTGACCTGCCAACTGGAGGTCGTTGTGGTTTGAGGTTTGAAACATCTCAGAAAATGGCAACCGATGACATCTTATCCTGGCTGAAAGCTACAGTCATAAGCAAGTGAATGAAGATGTTAGCATCTAGATGTATGTAATAGTAGCCGCTTTGCTCGATGTAGTAAAAGTCATTGGCCAAATGACTATAGCCATTGGAAATAATGGGTTTTAGAGCGGTTTCAATGTCGCATTGTGTATGAAAGGGCCTTTCCTCTTAAGGTTTTGCACATACTGTTGGATAAACCGCTAAACATTAATTCAGCATGTCATAGAGCTGTAGGTCAGTGCTGGGCTGGGCCTTGTCTAAATGGGCCAAACTTGGTCCAATTTTTTGTGGTTTTGGTATGTTGACTGACATTTTTAGAGTAGTTAATGCATTCTAGGAAATAATTATTTCTCTTTGCATCAATGAAAGAAATATTTTGCTTATACTATTTGTGTTATATGAAGAAACAATGTTACAGATTTAGATATGTTTCTTTTTTGCTATTTAAATCATGGATCCATAAGCAAAAAGCCATCCACATTGAAGACTACGTTCTTCAGGGGCTGACCATACATCAAATTAATTCATTCCATTTCATTAGATTTTTTTCTTTGTATGATTTGTGAAATGTCTGTTGCACAGATCTTCCTTCAGCTGTCGGCTTCTTCTTTCAACCACAACAGATCTGCCCTTCACAGGTTGAACTGATTTAAAAGCGAATTCTGTCAGTGATCAAACCTATTGCAGAGAAAGAGCAGGTGTGCCTAATATTTCATTCTCCAGCCCGCAGTATCGGCATCAGTTGTCATTACAAACTTTGTACTATACTGCAATAATCTTTTGCGTTTGTGTTGCACTATGTCCTTCTCTCTGTTGCACCCCCCTCCCCCCCCCCCCCCCCCCCCCCCGGTGGATAGTCCTTGTTTAGACTCTGTTATTGTTTCTTTATGTAACACTGCTGAGCCAGAGAAAGAATGGGCCACAACAATACTGTGATGGATGAGTGTGGCCGCTGTAATTATATGAGGACCAACAGGTAACGGAGCACGGAGACAGAGAGCGGCGGCCTGCTGGGGGATGATAGTGCAGATCTGCTCTGCTCTGTTTTGTTTCGTTTTGTTCTGCTACCAGGCCGGCACAGGCACAGATACTGTGGTGACCACACACACACACACACAGAGTTGCTGAGAGTCGCCAGAATGGTTGTGCACATGCAGACACACACACATTTGCTCACATATATATACATGGATGTTAGAGGATACAGCGTATGATGTGTTTGTACTCTGTTACACACTTGCTTCTGATGCTTATTTTGGATTCAGCTTTGGTAATATTGTTTCTGATAAACAGTCCTGCTAATAAAGTTAGTGGATTGAATGAGAGAGCAGAGGAAAGACGCCACTTGAAGTTTTCCCACTTGAGCGTATTACAGAATTATTGTCGCAGACGCTAGCTAACAGAGACAGACAGATTGAGGTCGTTACACTAGAGAGGCAGATGAGAGAGAGAAACTGAGAAGAGATGAAAAGGCATGGAGGGGATGCCTCCCTGCTGCTTCAATACAGTGTTGGACTAAGAAGAAGGAGATAGGAAGAAGAGAGAGGAGATAAAAGGGAAGGGGAAGCGCAGAAAAGTAAGAAAAACACAAATGTTTTGGACCAAAAGTAGTGGTTTGTAGAGAGAAGCTAAACATGAAAAAGTGAAAGAATCAGAAAAAACTAAGTGAAAGTGAATCTTGCTTAGCTAGCTTTGCTGAAGGACAGACAAATACCTTCAGTGGTCAAAAGTCTCATGGGGTTGATGCTTCTTGTGCTTCGGCCAGTTTCTGCAAGCATTTTGCAACAGGCCTGCGCTACCATTTTTGTGAGCATGTTTGTTAGCACATCTTCTTGTTATGAAAAGAACAGAAGTAATAAAGAAGTACGAACTCTGTGGCACATTTCTCCAAGCCTAACATTTTTGTGACGTGTGCCGTATGGTATGTACACTATGTCAATTTACTTTGTGCTGTTGAGTCAGTTTTTGATCGGTTCAACTATTGTGTCATGTTTTTCACAAATTCAACACGTTTTGAATTTGCTACTGCTCTGACTGAATAGCGGCCAAGGCTTGTGGGTTTTGTAGTAGAATAGGTACCCAGGAGAGTTGTGTGTCACTATGTTAGCAACTTTCTGAAGTCGCTGTTGTGGGCAGATTCCGCCCAATTTTACATACCTCTTTTTTATGCTTGATAAATATTGCAGAACCATTGTTAATGGCTTAATTGAAAAAGGCACTTATATAATTATGCTTTTTTTGTTAATATGAATTTAGTTACTCTATTCATCTCCATGAAAATATAGGACCTTAATAGTACTACTAAAGTTTTGCAGGACAATTAGTAAGCAGTGTATATACTACACAAATACAAACAACCACATATTAGGTGAATTCCACTTTGACATACCTGGAAGGGTGGATATGCAGGTACTTTATGCATCTATAAACATATCCAAAGTATATCCAGACCTCTCCAAACCATGATATAAAGCAGTATTGTCCTTTTGTGACTTTGCAGCTATTTACAGTTATTTACAGCATGTTCCTGCCGTGGCTGAAATTCATTCTGTGGTCCTCAGGCCTTGTGCAGGTCATGCCACTCTGTGAAGCAGAGATGATCTGGGATTAAACGCACAGTGATGAGACCTGCACTTGAAGATTGTTCAGCTTTCCCTCTTTAGAGCAGGGCACAGGGCACAGCACTTCCTGCCTGTGGTTGTCTTGTTTCGACAAAATTTATTTGCATTCAGGGTGAAAACCACCGTAGTCATGATAGTGAATTTTATTTTGTCATTTAACCTACGAGAAGACATGCACTGGTCTGATGTTCTCTGTCCCTTAACTCCAGGATATCTGCCTACAACAAGTACCCATCTGGTACCAGTAACAACCCAAATTTAGGCTATTCAAAGAAATGCACCTGCAGGGATGCAAAGAAAGTCACCACAGGTTCCAGGATTGCTAGCTGTGACATCAAGCACAAGCAACCTACAGTCCCTAAGCCTGGGGGAAAAAAAAGCTTGCATGACCTTCTTCATATCCCAGCCTCCCACTCACCACTGCACCCCAGCTTCCTCTGACCCCAAAGTCATTGAAGTTCAGTTCGCTTTCGTTTATTAGCCCATCCTTCTCTACATGTGTGACTTTGTGGTCCCGCAGAACAAGGTTGTCGCTCTGGTGCAGTGCAGTTCATCATCATGCATATGTTCAAACACTAATCTAACGGCACCATAACAAATGAGCTGATTATCCACACCTTGTCTCTGGGTGGGGGTGCAGAGGTGGTGTGTGTGCTTAAGTGTGTGTGTGAGTGTGTGTTTAGTATTGTGTGGAAGGCAGAGACAGAATAGGCAACGGGAACAGGTGTATAAGGGGGTACGGACACGCCATATATCATACTGTAGCAGGTATATGCACTCTCCAATACCCCCAGCTCACCCCCCCCAACACTACCACCACTCACTGGAGAGCATCATGTAGGTACCCAGCAGCCCCCCTCATCCCCCAAGCTCCTGGATATGCACACACACACACACACACACACACACACACACACACACACACACACACACACACACACACACACACACACACACACACACACACACACATACGCACACCAGTAGACGACAACCCCTGGAGCTCGACCTACATTGTGCGTCCTCCTGCCTCAGATCTGACTATTCATCACCACATGGCACCAGTCCCCCGCTGGGAAGGAGCTGGGGTTGTTTTGAGGGTGGGGGGAAGAGAGAAGGGGAGACAGAGGGGAGAAAGAGCGTAGTATGCTACATAGTGTAGGACAGGGCGTCCTTTACACCTCCAGAACAATGGGACCTTCAGCATTAGTGCTGCTAAGTAGAACTATGTCTGTACAACAACGGAAAGAGGGGCAAACTGAGTCACAAGTGATTTACATGGACAAAAAGATGCAGAAGCCAACTTCAGGGATTATAGAGTGAGGCAAAGTCCTAACTTCATACATGGGGTAGCCACTGTTTCGCTCGCTTCTGTAACTCAGTGCAATCGCTCATTGAGGGTTTATTTCGTCAGTATTCTGAAAAATTGAAACATGTTCCTAGGGTTTACTGTCCATGTTTTAAGATAAATATCTGTGGTTCCCTGCCAACGTCACAGTTACAGAAAGACTACAGGACGACACTGAACTGCTGTTTACCAAGATATAGTTACAGCATGTGACTTCATGTACTGTAAAACCACAATGTATCAGTCAATCTGTCGGTCTACCACAGGGTCGGGGAACCTCCGGGATGTACGCAGCCTGCTAAACTGTTTGTTCCCGCCCACAGGGAAATTCATAAATGCACAAATAACACAAACTTTTTTCAGCGATAAAGAAAATAACATACAATAGTAGAAACTGTCAGAACTGATTCTTGTAAAGATTCGGTTCTGCTCAACGCTGACTGACCCGAACCTGGAAAAACAACTGCAGGTAGCATCATCATCATCATCATCATCATCATCACTACCATCTGACGCCTCACCAAAGAGGAGCAGTTGCAGCCATCGCAGAGTTTAGTGTGATATATGTGTTCAATAATTTAGTATGGCCAGAGGCGCTGCCAAGTGAGTTAATGTCACATGATGTCTCCCTCAGCATGAATTGTAATAACTTTATGGTCCCCTGACTTGTCCAGCAGCTCCATCATCAGGTCAAAATTTGAATGTGTCCAATAGTTTGGTTTATGATCGAATATCTGCAAAACTAATGGCACTCCCATCAGCCTCTTCTATGCTTTGTGTTTATTGCTAATTAGCAAACATCAGCGTTCTAAATTAAGATGGTGAACCTGGTAAACATTGCACCAAGACATCAGTGTGTCTAATTATACCCTCACAGAACTGCAAACATGGCTGTAGACTCTTAGGAATGTTACATTTTTGTTTGTCTATGGATTAAACAAGCAAGGTATTATGCGTTAATTATTGAGAATAAGAAGGATAAGCAGACATATCTCAGACCTTTAGACAGAGCCAGACTGGCTGCTTCCAGTCTTTATGCTAAGCTAGGCTCCTCAATACACAATGTGAGGAGCCAAACAAAACAAAAGAGCTGTGTTGATCCTCAAAGACAACTAAAAACTGAATTAATAAACAGTGATATTCCACCCTAACCGGAGTGAAAGGAGTGAACAGCATGACATACCTTTGAGCAGGATCATGCTGTTGAGCTGCATTTCTAGTAATTAGCATTATTACAAATTTCAACCTGGTTCTGAATGAGGTGTTTTTCACTTCTGAAACAGAAGTGTTTTATGTTGATAGGGAAAAATATTTGTTTTATAGCTTGTATTATAACTTTCATGTTATTTTGATGTTTCATATTGTTTTGCTCATTTTATAGATGTGGCAGTTTCTTAACTGGTTGATTTTGAAAGTATTCCCTCAAATGTTTGCGCTGATCATGCAGAAGTTAGTTTCTCATGCTTGGTGTCTTGGGTTTGTTACAAGGTTTATTCATTATCACCCAAAAGCTGTTCAAATGGAACAACTTCACAGCTGAAGTCACTGAGGCCCCAGTGGACTCGGCAATGAAGTATAGGTCTAGATAGTGTAGAAAAAGTTAGTTCTAATTTTAACTTCTTACCATTTTATTCATGGTTTGGACCTGACATATGTGCCTATATAACAAGGCTTGGGAGACTAATTGGTCACAGTGTGAAAGTTGTTTGTCCACTCAGCCACCATAAAAACTATCCAAAGAAAAAAGAAAAACTGTGATCCCGGCCTGGCGTGACTGCACTGGTTGAGGAGTTTCAATGTCAAAGGACAAGAACAAACAACCAGAATCCCTGAACGGACCAAAACTTAGGAACTCTGAAACAAAACGCACTGTCCATCTCCGACATACCATTAATTTCCTTGAAACTTGCCTTTGTCAGTTGGATAAAAATCAAGCAGCACTCAGGGGCTGTTTTTTTCTTTTTCTTTTTCTGGAGATATAGCATCTCTGTAGGACACTGACAATCTAAACCAATCATTTTAGCTCAATTTGTCGGGCATGGTGATTGCACTGGTCTTGACTGATTGCACTGATTGGAGAGTTTGAAGATGATGGGATGATGGGATGGGGGCCAGATAAGCATTCTCAGAGAAAGGGCTGAACTTACTGCTATGAAAAAAAAAAAAAAAAGCATCTTTTCATGGAAATCCCAGAACAAGTAGTTTGTTTATCTCATGTGCTTTCAGCATTTGTATAGTAGCTATTCCACTTACAAAACGATACACCAAGTGATTGTTCAGAGCAAACCTTGATGGGTTTTTTTGAATAGAAAAAGGCAAATGACAAAGTTACTTCATCCACTTCTGACTTTCTCTTATTTACTGCGTGAGAAAATCTGCCTGTTTCACCTTCCAGTCTGTGATCTCCCAGGAAACTTTCACACAACACCTTTTTATGATGCAAGGATACCGAATCAAAGCGTTTCCCTTAAAATAGTAGCTCATTTTCTCCAACGCACACATGCATGTCACAGTTGGGATGTGTGAATTTTGTCTCCTCAATAAGCCTCATCTCAACTAAGGGCCTAGTGATGGAGTGCTGCTCTCCTTCTCTGTACAGTTGAGATGTGTGGTTTCCTATTCCCTGATGTCTCATGCTTTACAAACTGTTAGGAGTGTGACGTGTATTAGCATTATTCAGGGCATTTGGGTGCCTGTATTGCAGACAGTGGTGGAGGTTGGACAGGCAAGGAGGCAGAGAGAGAGAGACGCAACCAAAGTTGGGCTTGAACTGGGCACGTTGTGGTTCATGGTCGGCATCTTAACTCCTGCCCCCGCTGTTAACCGTTTCCTGCAGTGGTCAGGATTTCAAAAACTGCTTTGGTTGATGTTTAAGTTCTTGTAGACTCTGTGGAATAGCAAAACAAAAGGTATCCTGTGGAGTTGTTGACCATAAGTGGTGCTAAGGAGCAGTGGGTTTATAGGCAGGTCCCTGCTCTGTTTGTATGGTGTGCACTCTTCTGCACACAGGCGGTGCAGAACAAATTGCTGCCAGTTGTTTAATGATGGTAGATCTGGAGGAGGGGACAGAGGGAGAAATGAATAGACAGAAGTTCAGCCAGCCTGCTTTGTAAATGGGAACAATTCTGCCATCTGATATTCAAATATGCGTCTCCAACCCATGATACTGCTCCACCAGCCGCAACAGTCTGACCCACTCACGAACAGTGAATTATGATGGAGAGTTTAGCTTGTCAGGTCAAATTCCATTTGATTTCTTCTATTCTTACTAAACTGTTGCTCAGAGGTATCTTTTTCCTCTTTGCCATTTCATTTGTCAGTCTGGTTGAACCACTCAACAGCAATTTGTTCTCCATCTACAAAACATTATTGTTATTATTATTGTACAAAAACTTCATACAAAGTACATGTATTTGTAAAGAGAACTTTCTACAACAAGAATACAGAGTAGTCCACTCAGCCATCTGGCTGTACTGAATCAAGCTTTTATGGCAGGTGATTCCAGACTTTTGAACGATAGCGTAAACTCTGAAAAATGTATTTATGGATGCATATTTCACATGTGCCAATAGATAACGGGATATTGAAAGCAAGGACACAGGGACAGAACTTTGAAAATGCATTTCACTGGCTCTTAAATCATTTGGTAAGTCTGGTCTGCTCGGCTGCATTCAAATCCAGCAATTCTATAGCTGTCTCTCAGAAATGTGAAAGAATGGTGGGTGAAAATGGTGTTTACCATGCCGCTGTTTAATCATACTGTCATTCTGTTGTTTGTTTATGAGATGTAAATCTCTTTTGGTGGAATCCTGCTCACTTTTTAAATTTGTGTTTGTATTAAGGAGTGTTTTGTCCTTTTATTTTTCATCGGTTATTCATTTAGTACATCTAGTTCATTTCATTTCAGCACCAGGAGCTGTCCACAGTATGAGTTTATGACAAGGGAAGCAATGCTTTCTAAAGCATGAATCAAGCACACATTTCTGAAAAATATCCTCTCAAACCTCCTCATGACATTTGACCAGGCTCTGATCAGTTCACCAGCTATATATACCTCATAAACACCACTGACCAGTCCAGTGTGTTTTATGGATCATTGTTGATTCTGTGGCCTTTTCCTTTGTTAGTTTGTTACTTTGTTAGCTTTATTCCTTTGTTTTCCTCTCTATATTCCAGCTTCACCCATTCATTGCAGGCATAGTGAATTTATTTGCAGCTCAGCAGGAGTGGGAGCAGTGGTTTCATGTGAAAAAGCTACATCAGTACGTGCCTTCTGCTAAACAGCCTCATGCATTGCATTGCACAGAACAAAGCACAGCATGAGTCTGCTCTCCACATGAGGATATTGATTATCAGATGGTAAATTCATCTTATTTTTACTGGGATTTAAATAGCTTTTAATATTTTTATTAGATGTCTGAAACATGTTAAAAAGTGACAGAGATAAGAATCCTTCCACATGATGATGGCACCAAAGCTGCCCCCTGAATTTCAGATCAGATTTTCTGTATATGCTCCATTTTCTCTGTGCCAGCGTTTTGTCCTCAAAAAGCCTGACTGTCCTTGATTCTGCATGTGAGAGGTCCCATAAAGCCACTGGTTCTTTTGTCTTTATTCAGCCTTCAAAATAGGTTTCTATGATTGAGATGAGATAGATTTTGGTGTTTTCTTTTTTCATGCCAGACACAATCTCTGTCTCCCCGTTTTCCCTCTGGATCTGGAGAGAAAAGGAGAGCAGAGAAGATTTTAATTGCTCTCCTCTCATCCACATCTGCCCCACCACATTCATCAGTTCGTCCTCCCCTCTTCAGAAAGGGGCTGGAGAGATCTGCGGCGAGATTTTATTTTATTATTTTGGGGCACAGGGCCGATTCTCTCTTGGGATGGGGCACATCTGGGAAAGGGATGCTGATAGAGGATAAAGGGATAAGGCAGAGAGATTGGTGTTTGTGTGTGAATGTATAGAGCTGTCTGTTCTTCTGTGTGTGTGTGTGTGTGTGTGTGTGTGTGTGTGTGTGTGTGTGTGTGTGTGTGTGTGTGTGTGTGTGTGTGTGTGTGTGTGTGAGGATCTTATGTGTCCGTCTCATGGGGAGGGGGATGACTAGCGAGGGCCTCAAATCCTCAGGGGAGTCTGTGATTGGAAGGGAAATGGGGAATTGGGACTCAGAGAGTATGAAGTGGAGGTGGAGGAGGGAGAAAACGACAAGCTGGAGGATGGTAGGGCAGAAAAGGTAGAAGAGGACGAATGAAAAGGGCAAATTAATGCTCGGGTGCAGCAAAAACTCACAATTGTACGCTGTGAGGAAAGACAAGTACATTTTTCAAAGTTCTTGGCAGGGAGCTCTGCCTCCAGCAAATAGCAGAACAGTCCTTGAAAGAAGCAAAAAGTGTCTTTCTCTGTTGACCAGAACCATTATTTGAAATCATCACACTAAACCTGTACTTTCACTTCTTTTTAAGGAAAAGAGAATCTGGTCACAACATGCCATGACACATTTCTTCTAATAACAGGCTTCAACACAGCACAGTCAATGGGTTTCATTGCTGGAGGGATGCTTTTCCTGTCTTCAGCAGGAACACATTCATTGCTGCCAACTTCCAAACTACATAATGACACACATGGCTTCAAGGACGATTCACATTTAACAACCACCGCAAGATGTTTTGGTGGCACATCAGACCCTCAAGACGCTGGGTCAAAAGGCTTCAGCTGCTGAACAACAGTTGTTTGGGAGGAGCTGATTGTATTTTTGATAGAACAGACATGACTGATATGTCTGATTGATTTTCTGTTTCTTGCTGGCTTGTTAACTAACTAACTGGGTATTTGCACACAAGAGTCAATACAGTTAAATGTGTCAGTGTGCATCAAACAAACTAGATCATCTAACATGTACATCTAACCTAAAGATCATATTTTAACCTCCTCCAAATAGAAGAAGGCAAGGTGCAAAAAGCTTCCGATCATTGAGAGAGGTGAGACACAATGAATTTACAAAAATGTGCAAAGAATGGAGAAGGGAGCTCCAGCGATAATACGCAGGCTCGTCTGACGCAAGATGAATTGAATGCTGCTGTGATCATTTTCCAGAGTTTAAAAATCTGTCAGTGTTATATTATTAACTTTTGTGCAGTGTTTTGTGCATCTGATAAGTCCTCAGACTCATGGATCTGTTACTTACCAACTGGACTTGCTGCATTGTAACATTTCACCAGAACCTCAAACACCCCCGTCCAAGGCAGCCCCTTGCATTTTACCACATGGCTGAGGGGGAGAAAGGAGCAGTGGTGAAAAAGTAGGACTCCCAAAGGTGGCGTCCTGGATGCTGGGAGGCCTCAGAGGACCATGGGATGATTGTCTGTGACCTTCCCCCTCTCCTTGCACTGTTCAAGGGCATAGACTGTGTGTGTGTGTGTGTGTGTGTGTGTGTGTGTGTGTGTGTGTGTGTGTGTGTGTGTGTGTGTGTGTGTGTGTGTGTGCGCGCCTTTAAGCACTTCCAAGTTGAAGCGTTAAAGTGAATCCGTGCATTGTGTTTCTGTGTGTGTAATGTGTGTGTTTAAGCATGTGTGAAGTGCTAATAATTTACCCCCCGCTGGATTTAGGAGACACAAACCTTGTTTAAACAGCTCCTGCTCCTCTTTTCTAACAGATCTTCTTTATTTCAGTAAACCAACATCTTATGTATATTTCAGCAGCTGTACCTAGAGGCAGATGACTCAGCAAGCGAGGAGGGGCAGAGCAAAACACACATTAAAACACAGAGTGGAACAGAGGAGCGCCAGATTAGTCCTCATTATGCAGCATTAATCATCTTTAATCTGCTCTTAATCCAATATCTTTACCTCACCTTATTAATGAGCCATATGTCAAGACTGGATTAGACTGCAAATACCAACTGCGAGAGATTTTAGGAAACAGGAGGGAAAGAAATGGATGGCGGGAAGGGGAGGAGAAGTAGGAGAAAACAAATGGGAGAGTCACAGAGGAGGAAGAGCGATGGAGACATACTCGCCAGATTTGGATGTAGGACTTCCAGAATTGTCATAGTATTTTGACAAAGTCATATTATGAGAGTATGAGTCATGTTAGGAGACAGCAGCATACAGCTCTGGGCCCATTTTATCAAGCGTTTCAGAGTCACTCCTAGGAATTGTGCTGAAAGTTAATTTAGGATTAAAAACACTCCTACATCAGAGTCGGACTTTTAGGGTTATTTATGAAGCTTCCTACACTCACTTTGAGCAAAGAGAAGGACTGCTCTTTGGAGAGTGACGTATCTCTGCTCTAAGACTCTTCCAACCACACATTCTAAATGATGATGATGTATTGCTGTTTTCTGACAATTGTGGTTAGTAATAACCATAATTCGGTAGAGAGTTATCTGAATAGCTGTGGGCAGTTGATTAAACATTACTTGACACACAAAGGACAAGCATAAGCAAACTGGACAAAACAACTCATTCAGTCAGTCTTCATGCCTCTCAACTCTCCACCGTTTTAAAGGCTCGCCAGCTCTTTGCCTGATCATAAAACTGCTTTTTCAACCTTTGTTCTTCTGACCTTCTTCTCTTTGGTTATTTCTCAGTCATCTCTCCTTCTTGACAATGCGATTACTGTAATCGCATTGTCAAGAAAAATCTGGCCCATGCTAATGTGTAATCTGATTACACATTAGCATGGGCCAGATTTACCGTCCCTCTCACTTACACTGCCCCTCTCCCCCCCATCTCCTCCCCCCTTCCCTTCCCCTCTTCCAGTGCACGCACTCAAACGCCACCTGTTGCTGATTGGTTGGAATAGTGTTATGTGGCTCGGTCCGGGGCAGCTAGCAGAGCCTTTAAACAGCTGTAAAATACGAAATGCAGGATGTAGCACCGCTTTTTATGTATACTTCTATGAACTGTACAGGCTAAACGCTCAGTTGTCAGGTTATTATGTACACCTAGCCAAAAAAGCAACACCAAGCTAACGCAACAGTCCTGCAATGATGAAAGTGGATGTGATTCATCTTCATGATCATTTTGGAAGTGTTTTTGAACTGTATTACATTATACTGCAGGTGTTTCTACTATTTTGTCCACCTCACTTATAAATGAGAATAAATCCCTAATGTCTGATAAAACAGCCATTTTCACCACAGGGACATTAATTAAAATGTATTTTTCTTCTGTTTGTTGGAGACACACTGCTGCTTTACACCTCCTGGCTTGCACATCTGAATACAAGTTTACAAGAAATG
This sequence comes from Chaetodon trifascialis, assembly GCF_039877785.1. Classification (NCBI taxonomy): domain Eukaryota; kingdom Metazoa; phylum Chordata; class Actinopteri; order Chaetodontiformes; family Chaetodontidae; genus Chaetodon; species Chaetodon trifascialis. The sequence goes on from NC_092063.1 coordinate 22,967,639, forward strand.
TATATAATTATATTCATATGCGTGAAAATAATTTTCTTTGACATGATATGGGTTTTTGATAGCAACAATTAAAGCACAGTGCTGTAATCAGAATGCGTTAAATCACTGTGAA